>NC_143088.1:2107500-2290000 GCF_061535455.1 Colias philodice | reverse complement strand
GTGAATTAGAATGTGAACATACACAAACACAAACACAAACACGAACATGAAAACGAACAACGAACAACGAACATGAAAACGAACAACGAACAACGAACAACGCACAACGAACAACGAACAACGAACAACGAACAACGAACAACGAACAGCGAACAGCGAACAGCGAACAGCGAACAGCGAACAGCGAACAGCGAACAGCGAACAACGAACAACGAACAACGAACAACGAACAACGAACAATGTGAATGTGAATGTGAATGTGAATGTGAATGTGAACATACACAAACACAAACCTAACCTAACCTAACCTAACCTAACGAACAACGAACAACGAACAGCGAACAGCGAACAGCGAACAACGAACAACGAACAACGAACAACGAACAACGAACAACGAACAATGTGAATGTGAATGTGAATGTGAATGTGAACATACACAAACACAAACCTAACCTAACCTAACCTAACCTAACCTAACCTAACGAACAACGAACAACGAACAACGAACAACGAACAACGAACAGAGAACAGCGAACAGCGAACAGCGAACAGCGAACAGCGAACAGCGAACAGCGAACAACGATCATCGAACAACGAACAACGAACAACGAACAACGAACAACGAACAATGTGAATGTGAATTTGAATGTGAATGTGAATGTGAATGTGAATGTGAACATACACAAACACAAACACGAACACGAACACGAAAACGAACACGAACACAAACACAAAAACGAACAACGATCATCGAACAACGAACAACGAACAACGAACAACGAACAACGAAAAACGAACAACGAACAACGAACAACGAACAACGAACAACGAACCACGAACAACGAACAATGAACAACGAACAATGAACAACGAACAATGTGAATGTGAATGTGAATGTGAATGTGAATGTGAACATACACAAACACAAACACGAACACGAACACGAAAACGAACACGAACACAAACACAAACACGAACAACGATCATCGAACAACGAACAACGAACAACGAACAACGAACAACGAACAACGAACAACGAACAACGAACAACGAACAACGAACAACGAACAACGAACAACGAACAAGGAACAAGGAACAACGAACAACGAACAACGAACAACGAACAACGAACAACGAACAAAGCGAACAACGAACAACGAACAACGATCAACGAACAACGAACAACGATCAACGAACAACGAACAACGAACAACGAACAATGTGAATGTGAATGTGAATGTGAATGTGAATGTGAATGTGAATGTGAATGTGAATGTGAATGTGAATGTGAATGTGAATGTGAATGTGAATGTGAATGTGAATGTGAATGTGAATGTGAACATACACAAACACGAACACGAACACGAACACGAACATCGAACAACGAACAACGAACAACGAACAACGAACAACGAACACGGAACAACGAACGGTTAGGTTAGGTTAGGTTAGGTAAGGTTAGGTTAGGTTAGGTTAGGTTAGGTTAGGTTAGGTTAGGTTAGGTTAGGTTAGGTTAGGTTAGGTTAGGTGTTTGTGTATGTTCACATTCACATTCACATTCACATTCACATTGTTCGTTGTTCGTTGTTCGTTGTTCGTTGTTCGTTGTTCGCTGTTCGCTGTTCGCTGTTCGCTGTTCGCTGTTCGCTGTTCGCTATTCGCTGTTCGCTGTTCGCTATTCGCTGTTCGCTGTTCGCTGTTCGCTGTTCGCTGTTCGCTGTTCGCTGTTCGCTGTTCGCTGTTCGTTGTTCGTTGTTCGTTGTTCGTTGTTCATTGTTCGTTAGGTTAGGTTAGGTTAGGTTAGGTTAGGTTAGGTTAGGTTAGGTTAGGTTAGGTTTGTGTTTGTGTTTGTGTATGTTCACATTCACATTCACATTCACATTGTTCGTTGTTCGTTGTTCGTTGTTCGTTGTTCTTTGTTCGTTGTTCGTTGTTCGTTGTTCGTTGTTCGTTGTTCGTTGTTCGTTGTTCGTTGTTCGTTGTTCGTTGTTCGTTGTTCGTTGTTCGTTGTTCGTTGTTCGTTGTTCGTTGTTCGTTGTTCGTTGTTCGTTGTTTGTGTTTGTGTTTGTGTATGTTCACATTCACATTCACATTCACATTGTTCGTTGTTCGTTGTTCGTTGTTCGTTGTTCGTTGTTTGTGTTTGTGTTTGTGTATGTTCACATTCACATTCACATTCACATTCACATTCACACTGTTCGTTGTTCGTTGTTCGTTGTTCGTTGTTCGATGTTCGTTGTTCGTGTTTGTGTTTGTGTTTGTGTTCGAATTAAAATTCGAGTTTGTATTCGTGTTCGTGTTCGTGTTATTGGAAATTAAAATTAACATCGAGTCCTACCTTATCGACTGTAGAAAAAAATTATAGAAAATTTTAATTTTTTTCTTACCTTATCGACTATAGATGAAAATTATATGAATAATTAACAAAAATCATATTTTGCAAATTGAAAAATGGAATAATTTTATCAAATTAGTGTATTGTTATCGGTCCTCAATAAATCTACAAAGTTTGAACGAAATCTGGAAGTTTAAAGTGGGTCAAAATCGCGCCCAAAGAAGTCGGTTACAAACAAACATACAAACATACAGCTGAAGCTAATAAAAAGCGTGTAATAATAAAATTATTTCCCGGTAGCCCTTTTTAAGGGTACTATTATCAACATCTGAAAGATGCAGAATCAAAAGAGATCTCAACTATAAGATAACATCAGGACCAGGAAAATGGCGGCAAAATTATGGCTTTTATCACTTGAACTAAAAATGTCTTACCTTGTTATTTTACTTACCTATGTGTGTGTAAATATAAAAATATGTATTGGATTCCTAAGATAAAAGTTGTATACCTAGTTCCTCTATTAAGGGAATATTATGTTGGTTGTTGTTGTTTTCTATCCTAGCATTGTTTGTATGATTGTGTTGAAAATTATCTTTTAGCTCTTCCATAGTAGTTATTTTGATTAAATGTGATTAAGGTCGAAGTATTATAATAAAAAGAAGAACAGGACATTAAGTAATTGACCAATATACCTCCGTATTGTAAAACTAATCCTTTTTAATATAGCATCTGTATGCGACACGATAACCATTAGATTTATGCTTCATGAGATATAAAATTCTGTAAAATATAGTAGGTTAGGTATCTACGTTTTACATTTTATTATTTTTCTTCTACAGCTTACAAAAAAACACTATTATATGACATATCCTCGGTTGCCCTAATTCTGGCTAAAGTGTTTGCAAAAATATTTTCTATCTAAAATGTTAAAAGTTGCGTTCTTCATTATTCAACACCACTTCGACAGATTGCTTATATGTATTATATTTTATTTTCTTTACAGAAGATTATTGCCTTTTTAACAAACACATTGTGTCAAGTATTTTTAAGTAAGTAAATATTAAAGTCGCATCCATATTTTGGTCTTTTTAAAAGTAAACATAGTAAAGTTTTTTTTTCTATAAGTACATTGGTTGCTCGGGTTGCTTGGAAGAAATTGCTTGAAGCAATAAAGCCGCCCTTTGCATCAAATGTCCTGTCTGTGTGTGTGAAATTTGTATTTTATGTTTTGTATGCAATAAAGATTATAAATAAATAAATAAAATATTTTAGTTCTTTAGTCACATAAATACTTTGTAAGTACGGTTTTCTTAACTTTATGTGAAAAATTCAATATAAAATAATTGGGCAATAACTCTTGGAGTAAATTCGACAATTTGACAAAGATATTCTGTAATAGGATTATATGAATTCACCAGCTGGGACACTCATTACCTATGTTAGAAATTTCACAAATTCGCATGGAGGAGGAGGAGCTTGTATAAATGTAGCGTTTCTGCACCTGGTTTTTGTTAGATTGTAGATTTTAAAATATTTTGCATATTTAAATTGTAATTTGTATTGTTTTTTTATACTTATGTCTATGTAAAAAATACTTGTTAGATTAAACTGTAACTTTAAAAATGTAATCGCAGAATCAGCAGCATTGTAATTTGAAAAATTTTCAAACAGGAATACTTTCCTTCATGACGGGATTCGAACCCGCGTTTGAACTAACTTTGCAAATATTTTAAAAATGTTTTGAATCCTATTTAACCTTACCTATAACAATAACAAATCTTTAATCCTATATTTGCGGTTTTTTATCATAGAATTTCTAAAATAATCGACCGTTAACACATTTTAACAGCGAAAACTTTTACTTTTTGAAGGGGTACTAAAAACAAGGTTCATAAAGAGATGAATATAGGCGCTTCTAATCCCGGTAACAACAAACTTCACGTATTTATTTCCCTCTTAACGTTGCCTTTCATCAAGGTAATAGCTATAAAGTTACGTTATGAGTTTTTGTATTAAGGTACAGGTTCGTAAAATGCTTGTAATAAATTGTGTTGACGGCGCAACAGATTTTGGTGTTGTAAAATGTGTACATACATGTAATATGGAAGAGGATATATACATTATGGAAAATATGTAAAAAAAAGTAAATACACTACGGTCTACGACAGTGCCGGCGTTAGGGGAGGGCGGGGGGGGGGGGAGCGAAGGCCCAGGGCGACAAATTCTGGGGGGCGCCAGGTCTGAAGTTGGAGTCTCTTGCCTCTCCTGGTGCAAACCTTCAGAACACCTCTAGTGGGCGCCACAATATTTTCGCCCGGGTTTTCGGTGGCCCTTACACCGGCACTGCACTACGAATTGATAACACAAAAACTAATCGTCTGGATTAAATGACGCAACATAGAATAAACTGCAGAGGCAACAAGATTGGTTGTTTACAAAAATATGATATACCTAGATAGATATAAAAATTCAGACGAATTAAGACCTCCTTTGTTAGTCATGTAGAAAGGATTTAGTTCTGATACTTCATAACTTTCGATGAAAAAAGTTATATGCTGAAGTTTGTAGTACGTATACCTACTGTATGTATCGTTTGTGTTCGTGTTCATCTGTTATACTAAAACCTTCCTCTTGAATCACTCTATTAAAAAAAACCGCATCAAAATCCGTTGCGTAGTTTTAAAGATTTAATCATACAAAGGGACATAGGGACAGAGAAAGCGACTTTGTTTTATACTATGTTAGTGATAAATCATCTTGTTCCTTGACATAGTTCTTATTTGGTAGAATCCTTCAAAACTCCTTCATAAGGTTCGAAGTTTATTTATTATTTATTTATTTACTAGTGGTCCGCCCCGGCTTCGCCCGTGGTACATATTTCGCAATAAAAGGCGGCCTATGTTGTTTCTCGGGTATCAAAATATCTCCATACCAAATTTCATGCAAATTGGTTCAGTAGTTAGAGTGATTGAGTAACAGACAGACAAACAGAGTTAAGCGCGTCACACACGGTGAAGATACTATAATATTTTATCTTATACTCTGTCCATTATATTATTTGCTTTTTGACAGCTTCACGCCTATGAAGGATTGTATTGTCTATGTCAAAATGTCATACAAATAATTATCGTACTTCATGGACAGGTCCCGCCCACTTAGTGATGTCTACACAGAATTATTCAATGATGGGTCGATAGATTATAATAATCGATAGAAATACTCTGTAAAATATATCCGATACAGAAAAACTCTTCTATTATGTTATATAATTTAAACGTAAAGACAACCCAATTGTAAGATAGAAACCAATAAATAATAAAATATTAGTTTAGTTTAGTTTTAACATACAATGCATAGATATGTGGTCTTATTATGACATATCTTATTAGTACGTTTACGTTGTAATTATTATTTACGTACCTGATTCGATTTATGATATTATTTTGAATTTATAATTGAAATGGTATCACAATCGATAATATTTTGAACATCACTTCTGGTATCACCCGTCGAGCTGTCAAAAAGCAATTCTTATAGTGGACAGACTATAAGATACTGTTATATTTTATATTACAGTATCTTAACGCATCCGGTATCAGCGTTCGGACCATCATTTTTCTTTTTGTCATTGCGTACTAAGACCCCTGTAGAACCGCCATCCTGTTACAAATGACGCGAAATTTTGTGGGTCGCGTGTGTGACGCGCTTTACTTTCGCATTTATAATATTAGTATGGATTTTTACATTTTTCTAAGTAAATGTGGTAAAGGAAAAATAAAACAACTATAATTATTTTCAATATAATTTTATTCAGCACTCTGGACTACTTTTGAACATATAACTTTGCGCAGTATTGCAATATGATATGATATTAACATCAAAATTGACAACATTGTATAAGCAATTGGTGAACAACTATAGAGAAATTATTTTTGATAGTTTTCTTGAGCGGAGAATAAAACTAATATTTAAGAATTAATAAGTGAGAAGGATATATTTTTAGTGTTATATCGAATATTTGTAATTCTAAGATACTTAATGATTTTTTTCTATTTCGTTTCTAACATTAACATTTCTTATGTCGTAAAAGTTTTTAATTTATTTTCGAATAGATAATAAAAAAACTGTATAATTATATAATGTGTATTATCTATGCTTAGCTAACATAAGGAACAGTTTTAATATGGCTTCTTTATAGACCTATTACCTAGGTAAGTATAAAGAAAAATACTTTAAAACACTAGGCCGGACTATTTCCAAGTATTTTTTTTTTTGGTTAAGGTTTGAGTCAATTTGAATTATCTAATATAAGTAACTTAGTAACTTAAGATTTTTGTTAATAAGTAATTGTTTTCGTGGATATAATTTTCGACAGATTTTGGCACTTTTTCAATATTTTAGTCTCCGCTCAAGAAATTTTTACATCAATGTGCAATTAATTTTCTTTTACTTTACATATTATGTATTGTAAAACATTCAATATTTATTACTTAATTATTAATTTGTTGACACATTTACGCTTTACACGCAAGTCGTATTGAAGAAATAATTTCAAATATTTAAAAAATTTAATGAAATTCAGATTAATTAAATATAAATAACAAAATAAACATACATTAAACATTATTAAAATTATTAAAAATTTCCTTTCAATTATCAAATAAACATCTTTTGTTGGATTTCTTTGTACATTAATTTCCTTTAAATTCATAATACAACTTGCATGTAAAACATTTTATAGTTTAAATTGAAACAGAATTCACTACCTTATGTCAAGTATTTGTAATTGGCACCGATATGATACAATAAATATATTTTCTACAATTTTTCAAAGTTTTCAAGACTTACTCTCTAAAGAAAATAATAAAATTTAATCACAGAAACACACTCAATTCCGACAGCTTATATACAAAGTTATTTAAGCTTATAAATACGACTATTTTTAGTATTTTTATAAACAAGAAAAGTACCAACAGGTTAACTATTATAAGATATGGAACCAAACATTTTTTGCTGTTTCTTAGACAATTGTACTTCTAAAATTCTTTGAGATAACATTCAAATAACGTGATATCTTTAAAAATTCAGTCGTGCGAAAAATTAGGTTGATCAAAAGCTCAGATTTGATAGCCTTAATTCATACACAAATACTGTTAAATAGACAACCGTGGATTCTTGAAATATAGTTTAAAACTAACAATACGTATATGAAATATTTTACAATAGAATATCAAGTATCAAGAATATCTGACTAATATTTCTGGTATATTTAATTGTAACAAAGACGAACCGTGTTGATAGATTAAAGTGGACAAGCTCATAATATTATTTAAATATGTATTATAAATTATCTAGAAGAATATCCGTTTTTATTGCGTGATCGATCTACAAGCATTTATTTAGTTATATGATTACGAAATTATTAGGTGGTGTAATCTCACTTAAACTTATTCTATAGACATTAGTATTATTATGAAGATTCATCATCAATCGGAAATTAAATGCCTTTTTCGCCATTAGAATTATCTTCATGACAATTTGGTTTTCAGGCCTGACTCACATCTCTGCTATAATATTTAAAGGAACTTCATTTAGGCATAGCTCTGCGCATGCTCCAACGGTATATTCGACAGTTTATTCCCCTTGTCGACCCAATTCTTTAATCGTCCTCTCAATTCTTCTAGACTCTTCGATTTCGCTTTATTTATCCTCTTGTACTTCACATCCTTAGGTTTGGTCACGTTTCTATGGTTGGACATAACTCGATTGTATGTAACGACTTGTGTTGACTTAGGTTCGGGATCCTCTGCATCACTCTCCGGATTTGAAGTCGCTTCTTCATCAGAGTCATTGGCGGGAGTCATCCTTTTTGGCACATAACTGTAGGACCACATATCGTTGCTCGATTTTGGCTTTTCCTTATCACTATCTATGCTTTTAACTTCGGCGGTGAGAACGATACTTCTCATGCGGAAGTTGTCTCGCCTCTGAGCCAAAAGACTGCTTTCTTTTGTCTTCTGTTCATCTGTTTTGTTGGCATCTTTGATTTCCTTTTCGGTACTGCTCTGCGCGCTGAGACCTTTAGTGGATTCGGCGTCTGCTTCTTCCTCGACGCTATAAACAGTTTCGAGAATTTCAGGCCTGCGCAGGAACCCGTTGGATCGTCTAGCGACATTATATTTGATGTTAGGATCAATGGCATCTGAGATCGATCGGGCGACTGTAACGCTGTCAGGGTTCATGGATCTGAACCTTGGAAGGTTGGACAGATTACAGCAATCGGAGTCCATGTCTTCCATTATCACAGCGGAGTCAGAATCGTTGAGTGAATCGAAGTCTCCAGTAATATTTGTGTCTTGCAACATATCTCTGAAGTCGGGGATAGATGAGATCATATCGATGCCGTTATCTAGCAGTTTAGCTTGTAGATTTTCGATGACTTTTTGTTGTTTCATAATTATGGTTTCCCGGAGGGCGAGCATGTTGGTTATCTCCTTCTGCTTGCGAACCAAACGCGATTCGAAGAGAAGCAGTTGGCTGGAGAGCATTTTCAACTGTTCTGCCTTTTCTATTTGCAAACGATTGACTAGTTCTTCTTGGGTGCGGTGCGCTCGACGCCATGTTAGCAGTTGGTGCGCCTGCGCTCGATATTTCATACGGAGGTCTCTGTAACAGAAAAACAATTATTGTATTTTTACATTCTACCATCACGCGACGGATTTTTAACTCTCGGAATAGTATGTATTATAAAAAATTAAAAGGTTAGATTGGTAATTGGTATCAGACGGAAAAATTCCCCCTTTTGTTTTTTGTGTTTTCATTTAACTTTTAATAGCATGCTTGAAGAATTAATCATTTATCTTGTCTTCTAACCTATATTACCGTTTAGCACTACTATTTACTTTTATTAAGTTGCTTTATACGAATGTTACAATACCTGATAGTCCTTCTAGCTTCTTCTAAGGTGTAGGCCTCCAAGGGGTCTGTGATGGACGCGGCCAGTGACACGTCGGGCTCCGTGGGGCTGTTTAGAGCCGACTCGCTCCGGCTGAGGACAAATAAAAATATATTTTTAATTTTCTTACGTATTTTTCAACACTATTAGTTACATAATATGTAGTAGTTTCTATGAGTAGTTAGTTTCGTTTCTAATATTTTTGGTGTATTTTTGTGATTATGCTTATCTCATTTTGAAGAGATTTATAAAATGCTTACTTAGTTATATCAGTACAATAATATACAGGCAAATAATTAATTAGATTCAATTCAATGATAAGAATAAATAAATTCTCTTAAACATCAATACAAACAAAAGCTCAAGAGCTTGAATTATATTAATATATTTTTCTCTTTGTTCATCTCATTAAGATTACTAAGGAACAAAGTTAATTAAAGATATAAAATCATATACATTTCTACGAAATTCCACAAGCCATCTTATATTAAACACAAAACAAAGACATTACAATGTTAAACATAATAATCTTCTTATATATAAAATTCTCGTGTCACAATGTTAGTCTGCATACTCCTCCGAAACGGGTGGACCGATTCTCATGAAATTTTCTGTGCGTATTGGGTAAGTCTGAGAATCGGCCAACATCTATTTTTCATATGTACCACGGGCGAAGCCGGGGCGGACCGCTAGTAATATGTAATATATTATATTAGCTTCCTATTTTATTTTAATCTTTTAATTATATTTTCTTTTACATTTTCAGCCACACGCGTTACATTCATTATATGTAGGTATTACATATTATATATCCTTTACTTTAGGTGGCCTGGCAGAAATCGCTTTTAAGCGATAAGGTTACCTTTTGTACTTCGCATCTATACAACTTTATATTTTGTACATTGTAATGTTAAATGGTGTGGTCCAATATAAAATAAATAAACAGTAGCTAAAAGAGTCACATATAAATTACACCGATCGGCTCGATCCATTGGCACTGCGGCGGGACGTTGCGTCTCTGTGCATATTCTACCGCCTGTACAATGGGGAGTGTTCCGAGGAACTTTTTGGCTTAATACCGGCTGCCAAATTCCACAATCGCACTGCACGACACAAGCTCAAGTACCATCCGCACCATCTGGATGAGTGGCTATCAACAACTGTGCGTTTTTCACGGCATTTTCTGCCCCGAACAACAAAATTGTGGAACAGCTTGCCTTCTTCGGTGTTTCCATCTACCTACGACATGGATGCCTTCAAAAAAAGAGCCTACGCGTCCCTCAAAGGCCGGCAAAACAATCGCAAGGTTACCTAACGTTGCAATTGCTATGGGCGGCGGTGATCACCTTCATCAGTACACCGCCCGCTCCTTTGTCGGTTTTAGTATTTAAAAAAAAAAAAAAAAATAGAACAGAAAAAGACATAGATACGAAATATTATCTGTAAACATTAATTATGTGAAACTTGTTAAAATGTTAATTAACCACGAGTGGTGCGGGTGATTCAAAGGACCTATTTACCTTTTCATACACCGTTATTTTAAGCTTTACTGAAAACTATCACCTCTAACTTTTGATTTTCCTTTAGGTTACACCTCACCTTTGTGGGTTATTCCTAACTGTAAACTATCACCTCTAGTTTCTGAATATATCCTTTGGATACACCTCACCTTTGTGGGTTATTTAAAAATTAACTCTGGTCGCTTGAGACTAAACTAGTTTGCGAAATTATAAGATAGGCCCAGATTTTGAATAACAGAGTCTCAAAGTACAACCAGAGTTAAATTTAAAATAGTAGTGTTGATGATAAATTTTGCATTTGTCTTATTTCCTTACAGTAAAAGAAAGAATATTTTTATTTTTACTGTTAGCTTGTATTAGTTATTATTGAGTGGGAAAAATAATCTTTTTCTAATGAATCTTGTTTTTTAGACATAAAAAAGATATCCATACCATCATAATCATTACCTACCAAGATCATTATTACTCATTAGGTAAAGAACTCAAACTCAAACATTTATTTATTCAATTAGACTTCTTATAAAAGCACTTTTGAAACGTCATAACATTTTTTTACATGTACCACCGATTCGGAAAGCAGTATCTATGGAGAAGAACCGGCAAGAAACTCCATAGAGATCGAATTTAGTAAAAGTCGATAGTAAGAAGTGTTGCCACAGTTTAGAATTTATCATGCTAAAATCTTTTTCTTATCTATGATACAAAAAGCTTAACAATTCCAAACCTGTTATATTCCCTCTTCATATACCTCCATTAAAACTCTAATTTCTCTATACCAATAGTGACATTCCAAAGCTATAAGTCAAAGAATTTAATTAAGAAAAAAGATCCTCTAACAATGAGTGGAAGGCACAATTTCCGACAGATCTCATTTTAATGCTAAAACAATAGACAAAGGTAGAAATTATGCTTTCTTCGTATGGAATGTTCAATTCTAAATGTTTATACAACTAAGCTGTACCGTACAGACATGTTAATTAGTTTTTTTATGTTGTTTACCTTATTGTAGATACTAGTTTGGTTTGATAATCAAAATACTACTGCTTGGAATTGAAAATGCAATGTGTATTTGTATTTTGGTGAAGAACATCGAATCAGTGGAATGAGGTGTGGCATAGACCGGGAGATACTGACACAAAATTTCGAGTCATTTGTAACAGGATGGCGGTTCTACAGGGGTCTTAGTACGCAATGACAAAAAGAAAAACGATGGCGTGAACGCTGGTACCGGCGGCTTAGTCGCGTGGGCGTTAGTCGAACTCGTCGGAAAATAGCGAAAGTCAAACGATTTGTAACAGTATGGCACTTATTTTTCCTGTAAGTTTGAGGATCAACAAATATAAATACAAAATTTCAAAGATCTATGTGTTGGAAATCTTCACTTATATAAATTAATAATAAATTAAGTTTTCAAGTATGACAGCACTTTTTCCCCCTACTAGAAGTATGGCAAATATAATAATGGTCACATTTTATCAAATACTCTCCAAAAATCCAAATGCAATACTGGTACAAAAAGTTTGGCGAAATAAAAATTTTTTGCAGATTTTCGGCGGTATGGCGACAATTTGGAATCGTCCGAAAAGTATGGCATGGCGATTTTCGTAAATGGCTGCACGACGATAGTTACCTGTGCAAAAGTTAGCCTGGTACAAATGGTTGAATGATTGTTTTATTTAAATCAACACATTCGCATCGGTATGGCGGGTTGTAAGTCACACCGGAAAAGTATGGCATGACACTACCGCCTACTACTTTTTTATGGGCTATCGGTAAATTCTAAAATTTTTGTGTTACAAATCGTTTGACTTTCGCTATTTTTCCGACGAGTTCGACAAACGCCCACGCGACTAAGCCACCGGTACCAGCGTTCACACCATCATTTTTCTTTTTGTCATTGCGTACTAAGACCCCTGTAGAACCGCCATCCTTGTTACAAATGACTCGAAATTTTGTGTCAGTATCTCCCGGTCTAGCATGTATCAGATATAGCATAAAATACATCAATGTACTGAAAATATTTCTCTATTTACTTATTAGATAATAGCTGAAGTAGTCTGGAAGAAATCGCTCTTAAATGATAAGATCTTTGCTTGCTTATTGTAAGATTTCTGTTAAGTAACTGTTTCTGGCTTCTGTATACATACATTCTTCTTGATTTTATAGTCAAACTTTTATTATTACCTTTTCTGTTCTTAAAAAAAACTATTATAATAAATTTGTAACTATTCTAACTTATAAATAACCTAAGGCAAATTGGTCTAACTTGATCAAATCTAAACTTTGGCCATTGATATAATCTTGACTTAGAACTTTACAAGTTATTAGTTTTGAGGACACTTGACGGATAAATAATACTTGAGAAGTTGACCCCTCACATGACCTGTGATGAATGATTTACAAGGACAATAGGTGAACAATATATTTAATCAAAGTCTTAGGTAATAGACATATTTTGAATCTTATGAATATTTGAATAAATTGATTCAGGGAATCACGCTTGCATGGACAGATTTTGGTTTCTTTTTTGCAAATGCGTTTTTAAAGTGCTTCATAAAATATGAAAATTATAAAAAATAGGAAAACTTTACGTCTACCGTACCGTACAGTACCTATAAAAAATTCTATGTGACAGGATAGTGTTTATTATAAACGTAACAGAGCAAACATACATGCACACCCCAAAGACCTAGAAATAATAGGATAAATATAAAAATAAATGAAAACTGCTTCTCTAGGATCACAAGGTGCCTCCATATTATTTAAATCGGTAACATTTTGCCAAAAGCGAGGAAATGATATCAAATGCAGTGTTTGAGTACTTGTTACTTGCATATCCATACTAATATTATAAATGCGAAAGTAACTCTGTCTGTCTGTCTGTTACTCAATCACGCCTTAACTACCAATTTGCATGAAATTTGGTACTGAGATATTTTGATACCCGAGAAAGGACATAGGCTACTTTTTACCCCGGGACATAGGATAGGTTTTATCCCGGAAATCCCACGGGAACGGGAACTATGCGGGTTTTTCTTTGACTGCGCGGGCGAAGCCGCGGGTGGAAAGCTAGTAATATTCATAAAGACAGCAGTGAACCCGTCGTGACGTGCTCACGGAAACTTTAGTTCAAGTTATCTTTAAGGTACAAGCTTTCAGTTTATTTTAAGGTCATATTTTAAGATTATTGAATGAATTCACAAATATATAACATGATGCATAAGTAAAACACAATTTGTACATTTTATAATTTTTAACACTGAATTTCAATAAAAAATTAAATGCAATTATGATAGAAAAAGAACTGTTTTGAAACTTATGAAAATATATAGTTAATCATATTGTATATTATAATTTATTTTATACTCCTTTTTTGTATACGTGGGTATAATATCTTAATACTTTAGTATATTTTCTTTATAAAACTGATCAGTTTGAGCATTGAAAATTGAATCAACAGCCAATCAGTTTTCTCCGAAAATGTAGTACTTATTTACATAATACATAATATGTATGTAGAATTTCAGAATACATTTGAACAGGTAAATAATAAAATCATCGCTTTTCCAAGAGCTTATCCCTTAAATCGTATATAACGAATGCAAGCCACCCGTTATTCCCTTAGGGTTGCCAAATGTATTTTAAAATACATAGATACTTTTATAAAAAAAGAAAATTTTTGATGCCCTTGAAAATTAAATAGTAAGCAAACTGATTTATTTTGTCACTAAGCGAAATAAAGCACTTTGAACTTAATTAATTGAATACTTACCTAAAACTTTTTAATAAAATTTTATATTAGTTACGACAAGAAATAAATATTAGTCTTTATTAAATAAAATCTTTCATCGAATAATTACGTCTAAGTACTAAATTGAAATGATTTAACTGTTAAAAATTACCAAAATTTCTATGTTAGTAGATAATCTTCTATTATTTGTGACAAAAACACAGATAATAACAAAAAGAGCGTGAGCACACGTGTCAGAAGTGAAACTTTTTGGCAAGATTCATAGATACCAAAATCGTCGCCTTAATCCATGACTTGACGGTATTACCATGACGCGACTTTGAAATTTTACTCTCAACGCGCCTAAAGAAGTTTCACTTCAAAAACTTAATGTTGGCAACCCTATATCAGAGTAATAGTGTACCAGCAACATCTCCGGTGAGATATCACAGACAGACGTATTTGACGAACGAACAGCGCTTTGTAACAAGCTGATATTTCCTTGCTTCATTCGATTTATTATCCGTATATATAGCAAGATTTACTGTCTGTTGCGTTCAATTGTTGAATACATTTTGGTTGTATAACTTATCTGCCAGTTTAAATCTATAATTTTACTTGTTGTTTGGTTGATTAAACTTGATAATCTCAGGAACTGCGAGTCCGATTTGAAATATTATTTCAGTGTTAGATAGCCCATTTATCGAGGAAGGCTATAGGCTATATATCATCACGCTTAGACAAATAGGAGTAGAGCAATGCGGGTAAAACCACAGCACATAGCTAATACAAATAAAGTATGGAAACAATTGTTAAGTATTGTACTTACTGATAAAGTAACAGATAGCCGTCAGTGACATGACCAAGTCCTGAAACTCTCTAATTGTCAGTTAAACTGACTAAAACTATAGAACTACTTTATGACTATAGAAGTTAAGATAATGAGGGTCTAAGGGATAGTTATGGAGGAGTACAGTAGTTAGGTTCTATAAGTTGTAAGGGTTAAATAGAAGATGGGAAGCTGATTTGCAATTTAATGAAGTGCATGCAAGTGAAGCTGCGGTGAAAAGTATGTACATTTTGAAGTGAAACTTCCTTAGGCTCGTTGAGAGTAATATTTCAAGAGCGCGTCATGGCAATACCGTCACTTCATGGGGTAACGATTTTGGTATCTTTGAATCTTGCCAAAGAAGTTTCACTTCTGACAAGTATGCTGCACGCTCTTTTTTCTATTGAAAGGACTGCTTGATGCTAGATAAAAAAAAAATTTTTCAAGAAACAGGTAGGTACAGCATTATGTTCAGACCCTGACCTTCGAACTAGTGGTAAACTGTGTTTCGAAGGCCAGTTTCTTTCCAGTCGTATCATATTATCTATATTATATTTATATGTTTCTGCAAACTCACAGTTTTATGTTTATATACAGTAAAAATAGATAAAATATAGTATTTGAGAGATATACATACTTAAATTAAACAGTAGGGCAAGCGATTAATTCAAAGAGAATTCTCATGTAATATACGTCATAGGTATAAACTATAAAGGTTCTATTCATTCATTAATTACATCATAATGTCCTTAATCCTATGCTGAAATATATTATACGATAAATACCGTAGCTTATAGGGAAATAAGTGGCACAGGGACACATTAATCACGTGAACTTTGAAAGGGAATAAATCACCAAATATCACGAGGTGGGAAAATCGAGGTTATGTATGAAAATGGCTAATATTTTGAATGAAATACACAGGATTTGCAGGTTATGTGAAAACGTGATGAATTTATACAGTGCTGTATCACCCTTCCTTACTTTCCTTGCGTATTCTTATATACTAAATATCAAAAACAAGCTGTGTCGCCAGGTTTAACCGCATCCCTCCGTTCCTACAGGTAACGCATGATGTTATATAGCCTATTCTACCTCGATAAATGGGCTATCTACCACTGAGAGAATTTTTCAAATCTGACACGCAGTTTCTGAGCTTATCGTGTACAATCAAACAAACTCTTCAGATTATAATATAAGTATAGATGCGTGTTTGTTAATTGGTTTATCTTTCTTTCTATAACAATAAATAAATGCGCAATTAAACTTCTTCCAATATCGAACTAATTATTCATAAACTGAAATATGACCCCTGACAAACTTTCGGCTATTTACCGTATCGATCCGTTGCTATTTTCAACGGAATATAGTTTTAAGCGCCTTATTCAACTTGTATTGAAGTAAGTATACAAATATTTAGGAACAAGGGGTTCGTTTTGGTAACTATTTATTTATTGTTTTTTTAATTATTTATTATTTATTAAGAAAATTAGTATTGACTGTTGTATCAACAAATAAGATTAGAATTAGGTCTGATTTTTCAATCCTTGGTTAATACAATAATTCGTCGTATAACGTATTAAAAATGTATTCTTTGCCTGTATTTGACAGTTTACGGGTGACATTTTAATGTTATCGTGTAATACTTTATTGGGCGAATAAGTTTTAACCATGGATTGAAAAATCGGCCCTTAGATTAAATTGTATGTATTGTATTGTTTACTTAGAATATTTTGTATTAAAACTGATTTGACCGAGAAATTGTAGGAGATAAGAGGCCCTGAATCTAACTCTTGGTACTTGTTATTTTTTCTACCTTTACAGTATAAAGAAATTAAAATTAATACTTACTAGAAAATGGACACCTTTAATAATATAATATATCAGTAAATAAGGTAATACATGCAAGGAAACAATCACAACTTGCTTGCTGGACTAGTTATAAGTTTTAATTTTAAGGATTTGTTTGTATGCCAGCACAATAAAGTGTTAATAAATAAATAAATAAATAAATACATTTGTTCTGTAGTAGGAATCGAATGCATGTAATATTGTCCGGCTCAATACTCAAGATATAACCACTGAATCAAGCAGGTATATTCTAAAAAAAAACTATGTTACTATTTTCATATTTTGGCAACTTTATAAAAATTTTTTGGCGTGCTATTACAAAAAAAATATTTTGTTGTTTTTTGATGTTATGTGATGTTTATGACGTCATAAACAACAACAATAAAAATAAGTTTTATGCTAAGTAGGTACCAACTGAATAAAAAGTGAACATTTTTACTACAAAACCGTCACACTGCTATACCTAAGTAGTACGTCCAAATATAACTTACCAACTTAAACACTACTAGGAAACTTATTAATACAACTTCAAGTTATTTAAATCACATACCGTTTTCTTCGATTTTCACCGATAAATGTAATTAAAGAACCCATTGGATTTTTTATCACATTTTCTATACTTTAGACACAATATTTAAAACAAACCAAGTTCAACTACTTTCATTGATATTGTGAGGGACCCTCTTAATTTTAAAACACAGGAAATATGGTCGTCCCTTTCTGACGTATGAAATTAGAGAGAGACAGTTGAAAGAAAGGTGAGGTACAGTCAGAGGTGAACATGTAGGTATTTTTAATTATTTTTTATTGATACTTGACAATGCATATAATAATGCATTTTATAATAATAACCAACCGATTTGGGTACCGGTTATATTTAAGTATTTTGTAACTGATTATAAACATAAAATTATTATCAATCATCAATTAACATTTTCAATAGACCCATGATAATCGCTATTCTCGATAAATTTTCATCATAATATGAATTTACAAGTACGGCGTAATAGATTTTATATTTCAGTAAAACGCGGACAACATAATAATATGATATAGAAGTTATGTGAACTCGAGGAGATTTTTAAAATATCTTCGCAGAATCTACGATGCTTGCGCTGTGTCGAACATGCATAACATATTTCAATCGGTTCAAATAAACCTACGTCCACGGTGACATTTTGTAAAATAATATTATATATGTAGTACAATAAGAAAATCACTCGATTGTTAATGATTTAAAAGAGTGGCGAAATCATTAATCTGTATTTATCTAAAATAAAGTGTTTAAGGAACTAAATAGAAGGTAAAGTCTGGAAGATCTGTGTTTAACTAAGAATTTTATTTAAGAATTTTCTATAAATAACAAATAAAATCAATCAATAAAGTTTTAGATTATATTTCACCTGAATCGACTAATGAATAAGGTTTAATTATTAGTTTTCAATATTTTATTATTTTAAATTCATGAATAAAAAATACTTTATTAAGCCAGTTTTGTAGCTGAGTGTACAGTTCCGGTTGGCGGCAGCAGACAGGTGGCCGACGAGTTGCGATACCACATGGTATTGTAACGATTTTTTTAATAATTCACAAAGCGATGGTTCAATTGGTTGTTTATTTTTGGATAACTTATGTGGGGTTTCTATCATATTATATTTATAATTTATAGATTATTTTTAATACTTTAAAAAAAATCGAAAAGTAAGGTTTGTTATATTTTCTGGAATACCTAACGCCAAGGCGTGACGGTGTTGTCATGACGCGACTTTGAAAATTTACTCTCAACACGCCTAAAGAAGTTTCACTTCAAAAAAACAATAAAATTGGTAAAGGTAAAAGCCAAACAACATGTTTTTCAACATCAAAAACATAGATTATAACAACAACTTCAAACGTAAATACAATTAAGTGGAATTCCTTGCGTACTAATTACATTGTTGACGACAGATTTTGATGTGATGTTTAATTAATTGACTAACTCGTTGGCTGCGAATTTGTTTGTAAGGCCAATTATTTGAAATATAATTGAGAAATATTATTTAAATATTATAATGAGGTTGTGTATTTTTTGTGGAGAAAGGGTTATGCTATGGCTTTTCTTTAAAAATATAAATACAATACAGAGAAGTTAGTTAAGAAAACAATTGCAATATAATAATCATACCTATATATTTTACCATCCTGTATATTATGTACTTACCTATTACCTATACCTATAATCTCTATTTTGGCGAATTTTCAGTTTTCACTAGTAAAATACTATTTAAAAAATAAACTAAAGCTCTTTATTTTTGAAAAATTATAAGACTCCGCCCATTTTTGTCGATATTTAGTCTAACTGCACATGTTTTTATAACATTTAGATATCCCAGACAACGTTCCGCTTACCAACTATGTATAGAAAACCAATCAATTATTCCATATTATAAGTATACTAGCTTTCCGCCTGCGGCTTCGCCCGCGTTTTCAAGAAAAAACCCGCATAGTTCACGTTCCCGTGGGATTTCCGGGATAAAACCTAGCCTATGTTACTCGTGGATAATGTAGCTTTCGAATGGTGAAAGAATTTTTAAAATCGGTCCAGTAGTTTATGAGCCTATTCATTACAATCAATCAAACAAACAAACAAACAAACAAAGTTTTCCTCTTTATAATATTAGTGTAGACTAGTGTAGATCTATACTAATATTATAAAGCTGAAGAGTTTTTTTGTTTGATTGAACGCGCTAATTTTGGGAACTACTGGTCCGATTTGAAAAATTATTACGGTGTTAGATAGCCCATTTATAGAGGAAGGCTATAGGCTATTTATCATCACGCTAAGACAAACAGGAGCGGATGTGGGAGCGGAGTAATGCGGGTGAAACCGCGGGGTACAGCTAGTTTCACATAAAATCATAAATTCCCAAAGTTTGGCGCCGTTCAAACTTTATAATTGATCCACTTTATAATTAATTTCATTACGAAATAATCGGAAAATGTAATTAACTTGTTCAAAATCAAATTACTTCAATTATTAAATGCTTCAGTTATGTATAAAGATAACATAATATGTTTGTATGATTTCTTGTAACGTGTTTTCAAACTAAACCACAATAATATCCTACTAATGAGATGTTTGTTATTCTTTCACGTAAAAAATGCTGAACCGATTACAATGAAATTAGGTATGAAAGTAGCTGAAGACCCAGAATAAGACATGTACTTTTATCCCGGTAATCCCACAGGAACGGAAATCTAGTATGTAATACAATAGGTATGCTAAACTGTTGAAAAACGCCATTTCTTTTCCATGCATATTTTAATTCAAATTAATCTTTCGTCGAATTTTAACCCCTTCTAATGAAAAAATTAAACTATATGCTATAGGTATAGAAAGTATTATTTTTTATCCAGAATATCAATGATATATGTTCCTGGATGAATTCTGAGGCAAAAGTGTTACAAATAAACTTTACTATCATACTCCTTCACAAGTCCAAACGCAACCGCCTTGAAAGTTTGAACAATATTTTCTTGTCAAAGAGAACTCACAATTGTACTCGCGTCCTTGGCAAGGTGTTTTATCCGCTTTTCAGATATACTATACATAATGTGACCATACCTCCCGATTTATCCGGGATTGTCCCAAGGTCCTAAGTGAGAGAAAGAATTTCCTGGTTACACTGGTTAACCTTATATTTTATACTTTATTATCAAATAGTTATTAGAAATTTAAAAAATAAATAAAAATAGTAATATAAAATCGTAAAATTTGTGGTCGTATAGCTTGAAGCCATGTCACCAGACAATACACACACAACTATGAATAGTAAATTTTTGTATGATGAATGAAAGATTTGATTGACAAAGAACAAAAATAGTACCTATTTCTTCAATTATTATCTCATTAAATTAATCGTCTATGAAGAAAAATTCGTCCCATTTTCACACAGAAAATGGTCACACCACTTACATACATAATTCATGCTGAGACGCTCGCTCAAATATTAAAAGATGAATTTTATTTCGTTACACGCTAGCGACGGAAGTCAATACAGGATTGGTAGAATTATTTTTCCTGTGAGAATCTCCTGATTGAATTTTGGTCGTGGACCGATCCCGAATGGGGTAAAATAATTCGTAAATAGATAAGAAAATAAGAAGAAATGTTAGAGCAAAATATGTTTGGAAAAATAAACTATCATTTCTATAGGTATATGGGACTGTGTTAGAATAAAATGCTTATTACAATAAGTTCTCCTCTAAATAGTCTGGAAAACATCACCTGTATGCTAAGATATTAAAAGCTAAGATCTATAATTTATTATAAAATTGTGAATAAAAAATAATGTTAATAGCAGGTACTTAATTTAGAGACTTGTGGACAAAGGGAGGTAGAACGACCTCGACCAGTGTAAAGATATCGGAAAGATGTTTTCGCTGCAGACTATCATTCTAAAGAAAATTTTGGCTAGTCTACTCTACCATTAGTCACCAACCTAATCACATAGTGCTAACACACAAAATCCATTACATCATCTTTAAAAAATAGGATATCATTTTGTAAGTCGACCTATAAACAGATTCGTAATGAATGGGGCAATAATGATGCCCAAAAACATCGCTATAATTAATAGCGTTTGGTTATGCAAAACAAAATACAATACAACTACGGCGCCTGTTACAGCATGCGCCTGCGCACGCGCTTACAGATGTTGTGACCATGATTGTATGTTTATCTGGGATAGTTTTACATTTATATTTTTTCAGACAGAGATTTAATTTATAGTCATTCATGTCTTACATACATACATTTAAGAATTTAATTAATAAAAGTAAGTAAGATTGTGATTTAGAGCTTGATTTAAATAACAATGTTTTATAATGTATTGAAGCAAAAATTATAGACCTGCAAATACAAGAATGTACTAATTAAGTTAAAACAATAGTTACTCGTGAGTTGTAAGTATATAACTTAAAACTAATCATAAAGTAAGCTTTAATTATATTATATTTCATACCTATATTCTCAAATTAATATTCCACGTTATTACGCTAGAATCCATATGCCAACATGAAAATTATCAAATTAAAATGAAACCTTGATAAGTACAGTTAACATTTCTCGCGCGACATAATTGCAATAATTAAATATTAATTTAAATTAACAACCGACTTTCACCGTACGAAGTTAGGGAGAGGCGGGCTATGAAATATGTATGAGTTTAAGTAAAAGTGTATGCGGCAGGGCTCCAGATGATTACAGCATCCACAGAGAGGAAATCTAGCTAGATTAAAGTACTAGCCAACTATTAGTCACAATATGAATCGAATTTGTCTGCTTCCCTAATAAAGGTTTAGAATTTAATGTATATTAATTGTGATTTAGTTCAACATCTTGCATATTTCAACCTCATGCATAATCATATTATCTTCAAGCATACAGTTAATTGTATGTATGATTTAGATCGTAATTACATCCAAATTTAGTGAGAAACTTGCCCTACATTATCGCACAATCTCAATTAATCACCATCATAAGAACTATCACACAATATTTGTTTATTATATTTGGTAACAATTAATGACATGTACACAGTGTAAGTGAATGCATTTAAGACAACAATGTTGTTGATTAAGTAATGAAGCAATAATATTATTGTCTCAAAAAAAACTTTTAAATAACTGAAATATGATTTATTAAGCTATTCAATACATATGTTCAAATATTCTAGAACATATTATAGTTATTAAAAATTAAAACAAATGACATCACTCTCAACTGAATCATGGTCACCCTCCAGCCGGTAGCCTGCGCACGCGCATGTCAATACACAGAGAAAGCGATACCAACGTCTATTACCGAACGTTACATAAATTGATTTTGTAGAAATAAAACAATTATTGCGGATAACTTGTATGTTACATTTACTATTAATTAATTATATAATACTTTCCTTGTACAATCTGATAGTACTGATTTCTAGCTAAATGGATAACAGTGTTTTTAAAGATCAAACATACGCAAAACAAATTTTAGCTTTTTTTAATGAATATTCTCATGATTCATAAAAATAGGTGTATATAGTGTACTCAAAAAATTAAAATATTATACATACTTATAGGTACGTAAACGTTTAACTGGACCCTATGACGAGACTTCGCTGTCCATCTGTCTGTCTGTCCGATTTACAGATTTTTTAAACTACAACCGATTCTATCGTTTCTTGTTAGAAAGGTTTGTCTTGGTAGACGAACCGGCAAGAAAGTCAACACAATTACCTACTTTAAATTTTATTCCCACAACACAAATTAACAACACTTACATTTAAAATACTTGAATGAAAGTAAATATTCACAAACTCCAATTGCTAAGCGAGAGATTACACTGAGTTAGTTTTAAGCGTTTAAACTCTGGCATTAATTATTGTTACGTTGTTTTCCGTAGGTGTATGCAAAATTTTGATACAGAAACTTTTAATTGTTCTACAACTTTCTAGTGTGTGAAATCGATACTTTGTTTGTTTAGTGTTTTTAAGTGTGGTATTCGATGGAGGTTGAATGGAAAATGGCAATTTAGATATATCATATTACTTGACCGCCTCCTTGGTACAGTGATTGACGCGTGCGGCGTGAGCGTAGCACCGAGGGGTCCTGGCCCCTGGGTTCGATTCCCGGTGGAGACGAAGAAAAAAAATGTCTCGGTCTGGCAGGACACAGAAGGCTGATCACCTACTTGTCCCTAAAGAAAATCGATCAGTGAAACAGATGTATAATACATCTGCCTTTTACCCCACTAGGGGACATGGGACTTCACTAATTTATACTAGTACCTAAGTAAAGGATACTGTTTTACTTATTTTTATTTTATATTTATTCTATCGATCCTACAAAATAACAAACTTAACCAAAGAAAAAATATACAAAGTATTAATTACAACAGTCAGGAAAAATTACAAAGATTTTTGTAGAAACCTTTTTCTACAAAAAAAAGTGTGTGCGTGTAACCTTTACGCGCGATTGAAGTAAAACGCACATGTCAATATAACCTTGTTATTGAATATTATAAAATGTCGCAATTGTCAGAAAATTTATTTTTAATTTACTTATTTTAAAAGTAATAAATAAACAAGTATATTTAGAGATTTTCAAAAAATTTTGCAATTTAAAATAATGTTTTTAAAACTGTTGAATTTTTCATTCACTTTGCTATTCACAATTGATCCGTTTGAAAATTTGAAAATAAATAATCCTAATTGATTATGATATTTGCCACTAGCTGGCGTATAAGTCAAGAAGCGTGTAGTACCTATATGACATATACTTACAACCAATCAGAATTATTATTTTTAAATGGCGGAAACTACACAGCGTTACTTCCGTCAGAAAAAAAATCTGAGTTACTCCCTAGTCGCGCCTAAAGAAGTTTTACTTCAAAAATAAATTAATCAGGTTTTTAAATAAAATTATATTTAAACACGTACAATTTTTTACTTGAATTTATTTTAAGTTGAAAGAAACAATCAATTCCGAAGTAATACATTAACGAACGAATAAAACTGTCATGGCTACTTTCAGTCGCATTACTATTCCGAGAGTGTCCTCTTGATTTACTTCAAATATTTCTAATTTGCATTATTGTACGGTCAGCAGATAACATTCTAATTAAAAGATAAAAAATTTATACACACTGTTTGAATAAATAAGAAAAACTGCAAAACACATTGTTTCGTTCTTAATAATATACAAATTTAAGGTATTACAATATATTCTAATTAACTTTAACTGGTCCCAAGGTGGCGAAAAATATATACTGACCATTCGTACAAAGCGCGGACAGACACATTCCCTCACACATAAACTCATTTTACCATTACTGCTTCGAAAACAAAAATAAAACCAACATTCCCTCAAATATGCTAGCAAAATTAACAATCTCCACGAATAAACAAACAAATGCAAGCGAACATTAATTAAAAAGCAAATCGTTTTTCTGCTGACCGTACAACTCTCAAAACCAATGAACGTTGTATTTACGTACAATGCGAAATTTCATGTATTTCAAGCGAAATCTGCGCTTCACAATTTGTACGCGAAATTAATTCGGTTTCGAAAGCGCTGCATTTTGTAATGGCTTCATTAGAATTTAAAGTCTACAGCGCTCGAATGTTTGACGTTAGCTTTTGTTATCTGGGGAATCTGTTGTTTGTTGTGGTTTAGTCTATGGTTTAATATTGTTGAGTTAATCGAAAATCTAGCTTGAAACTGGGTATTAACGTTCAAAATCCTTTGATGATTCTATGATGAGCCATCGTATAGCAGTATGATCAAATTATTATAGAGTGATTATCCGAAGACAATAGGGAGGTACATAATAGACTAGATGCTGGTAAAATTTATACTAAACTTGAAATTTATGCTCCAAAAATGTAGTCAGTAATAAATACAATGCAAGATACTATCGTCGGTTGCGATATGGGAACCACTGAAAATCAGTGCTGCGGCTATTAAGCCACAGATTTGCTGAGTGGTATCCCTGTCCAGCACACATACTATAGTCAACCACATAATATAATACCTATGTTTTTTTTTTTTTTATACTTGTACAAACGTGACCATACATACCTACTTACCTCTTTTATAAATTGTAATTTTTATTTAATTGTTTTTGTTCATTGTAAGTTATTTTGTTGTTTTTGCCTTGTATTTTTGTGTGCTGGATTAAATGTATTTTCTTTTTTCTTTCTTTCTTTATTAATTAATATCGGAATTATTAATAGTACACATACCAACTAGTATATTATAGTTTTTGTTACGTTTTCACAATGGCTACACGGATTTGTATAAATTTTAATTTATAGATAACGGATAACCAGTGGTTTCGAGAGAGCATAGACCTACTGTGATACAAAAAAGAGTGTGTCAGAAGTGAAACTTCTTTGGCAAGAATCAAAGATAGCAAAATCGTCGCCTTACTCCATTATGCGACGGTATTGCCATGACGCGACCTTGCAATTTTACTCTTACCGCGCCTAAAGAAGCTTCACTTCAAAATTAAGAAGATGAAATAGTGGATGAAGAATTGTATAGGAAATAGATGTTGCGTGAAAACATGAAGTGCATCAGTAAAACCATGGGCAAAAAACTAGTCATACACATACAAACGTGGGTAAATTTTCGCTTGATGTACTCTTTAATAAACATTCAATAAAGTGCAGCGTTCAGCTTCACGGCTGTAAAAAGTTGAAACAATCAAAACAGAGCTTAAATTAAACTAGTTTTAGCAAATTAGTTCGTGTGCTTATTTTGGTAGTAAAAACCAAGTTTGAAAAGCTAATATTATATTAGTAAACGATCTTACGGTAACGATCATATACCACTACGTATAAGCTGCAATACTTTTCTACAGATGACGTAAAATCTGAATTTATGATGCAGTAATTATAATAATTTTATAATATTGATTATAAAAATTGTGGAATAGCAAATTATATGATGTAGTAGTCAGGAATGTCCGATCAATTTTAGTTCCCGTTATTCCCGGCTTAATTACGACACGGAAAACTGATCACCTATTTTGCGATAACGAGATCAATTTACGTGGCACAGGTAACTTCTGCAATTACAAAAATATACAGTCATTATCGGCTAAAAAGTACGTTGTAAAGAGGCAGACTGAAATCGTATGTATTTCTCAGTTTTTGAGCATATATGAAAAATATAAAGTAAAGTAACTTCTCGATAATTTGGAAAACCTGACTATTTGAGTATGCACAGTTTTTGAGCATATTTGATAGTAGTTCTGAATTATAAAAAGATATGGGGTGACCACTTGAACTATTACGAATGCACAAAACATAAGATCTATTATAACTAACTTCTTTAGTTCTGCGAAGCGAAGCGAAGGCGTCTCACGGTAACAAAGAATACATTTAATTTGAAATGATGCTTTAATCAACTCTCAAGCAGCGCTTTAGCACGAACAATTTAACTCAACAGAGGCAAAGTTTGAGTTTGTTCTTGCAGTGAAGGTATTCGCAAAGACTTATAATTAAAATGAAATTAATATTGTGTATTTCATTTAATATCAAGTTTGAAGTTTCTTTCCTTGATGATAAGGTCTGATATGTAGGTCATTCAATATATCTATAATACAAAAATCAATTGCAAAATGTATCGTAAGCGCATAACTCGAAAACAGCTGAACCGAATTCTTTTTTACACGCTTTATATTAGCTTCACCTGTATGTTTGTTTGTTTGTAACCGACTTCTTTGGGCGCGATTTTGACCCACTTTAAACGGAGATTTCGTTCAAACTTTGTAGATTTATTGAGGACCGACCGATGACAATACACTAATTTGATAAAATTATTCCATTTTTTTAGTTCGGTTTCTATAAAAAGCGTGTTTTTTAGTTTTTTTTAACTATTATTATTATTTTATTGTTTGAAGTACGAGGATGTTTCTTATGGAGAGAAAACGTAAACGTGTACAACGGGTGAAGCCGGGGCGGACCGCTTGTTTTTAATAATAGTCTGGAAATCTGAATTAGACTAATAATATATGATTTCAAAATTACCAAGACTATCCTGTAAGTAAAATACTCAAATCTGGTAGTAATGATCTTTTTTTGAGTAATTCTGAGTTGATAAATTATGTAATGTAGTCGCCTCTTATACATACAAATATTTATTATTACATTTGAAATGTGGGAGTAGAACAAGTGTGAGTCTTCCTACACCTGCGGGGAAAGTGAGGCTAATGCTGTGTTTATGCTTTACAAGCTTTCCGCTCACGGCTTTGTCCGCATGGTCAAA
Source organism: Colias philodice (assembly GCF_061535455.1). Classification (NCBI taxonomy): domain Eukaryota; kingdom Metazoa; phylum Arthropoda; class Insecta; order Lepidoptera; family Pieridae; genus Colias; species Colias philodice. The sequence goes on along the minus strand of NC_143088.1, from coordinate 2,261,980 downwards.
GAAAATTACCATGCGAATAATTAATAATTAGTAAGTGGAACGGACAAAATTTGCACTCTATTGTTTATAAAATATTTTTCTGCAAAATTCAATGTTAAATTGCTGAAAAAGGTATAATTTTGCAGTATGCTTTTCATTTATTTTTAACCATATAAATAACTTTGTAACTATTCTGTCTCAGCAAGCCAACCGAGAAAAAAAAATTGTTACATGAAAAAAACAAATCCAGCATCCATTAATAATAGACAAACAAGGGATTTACGAGATCTCGTCACACTGTCTGCACAGACTGGTTGTAGGTCAAGGCTGTACATTTCCATTACAAGAAACAAATACTGATTTTTTTAGGGTTCCGTACCCAGCTGAAAGCCCATAAGCTGAAATTTTCACAAATGATGTATTTCCGTTGCCGCTTTAACAACAAATACTAAAAATTAAAAAAGTAAAATATTAAGGGGGGTCCCCATAGTACGGAACCCTTCGTGCGCGAGTCCGACTCGCACTTGGCTGGTTTTTTAGGGTTCTGTAGCGAAAGCGGAACCCAATAGAACCCGCTTGTGTGTTTTTTATTATTGTCCGTGACGGACAGACAGCAATGTCTCATGGTTATTACTGAGACTGTCTGTCACCAGGCTGTATCATGTATCGTATCATGTACCGTGATAGTTTTTTTTTTTATGCAATAGGGGGCAACAGAGCAGACGCGTCACCTGGTGGTAAGTGCTAAGTTGCAGTTAAAATTATCAGAGACGATGTATGTCTGTTGTGTTATGTGTAGCAACAAATAATAAAGACTCGAAGTTAATCAACGGTTGGCGCGGTCATAAATTGGATGTGTGATTTTTTTGCAGTTGCTCCTTATCTTATATATGTGTACAGAACCGTTAGTGTCGCAAGTCCAAGTCGCACTTGACATGTTTTCTATTTATTTTATCCTGTATTTGACTTGTCAATGTAGCTCGAAAATAATGGATTCTGGAACGGTCTGTGGCATATTTTTGTGAAGTAAGTTTTATTTATTTCTTACTAGTTGACCCGACAAATATTGTTTTTTACCGAAAATTCTCATAAAATTTAATTTTATTTAATTTTGGAAACATATTGAAGTCTAATTAATGCGTTTAATAAAAAATCGAATAAGAATGTACATATTTATATTTTTATGATGCCTTCCGATATCATCAGGTATCCATATTTTTTTAGCTAAACACAAAAAATAACTAAATAGGTAGGTACAATTTTTTTTATTTCTTGTAACTAGTTGAAAAACGCCTACCTACAAATTAGGTATCTCGATACGTAAAATTTTAAATAAACACACTGAAATCTTCAAAAATATTACCAAAAAATATTCTCGTCTTTTAAATGATAACGATCAAATGCTTATTATGCTTATTATTATGTCTCTCTCCATAATACACGGGTACCACCAGAAGGAAGATACCCGGTCCTTTGGAAGGCTTACGTGGGGACACAGGTCCAACACGCAGAGGCCCTTTAGAGAATTTAATGTGTTGTGGGACACCAGCCGCAGCCTGCCCATGACTGCACTATAGAGATACAGCCCTGGGCAGTCCGCGGCCAATGTAGGACTATTGCAGAAAAATGGAATGAATTATGAAATCATTATAAGCCTATGTAGTTATAATAATCTAGAGTAGATTATTATAACTACATAGGCTTTATAGAAGCCTATTATTAGCTTCTCAGTCAGACTAGGTATAATTTTATGTCTACACCTGCCGACTCACATTATAAAGTCAAAAGTCTCTGTGTATCTATCTGTCTGTCTATCTCTCATTCACGCCTTAACCACTAAACCGATTAAAGTGAAATTTTGTACAATGATAGTGAGTCCCACGTGAACAGGAATTATACGGGTTTTGAAGTAAAGTTTCTCTAGGCGCGTTGAGAGCAAAATGGTCAAGTTCAAGGTCACGTCATGGCAATACCGTCACGTAACGAAGTAAGGCAACGATTTTGGTATCTTTGAATCTTGGCAAAGAAGTTTCACTTCTGACTCGTGTGCCCACTGCCCACACGCTATTTTTTCTTTGACTATACGGGCGAAGCTGCGGTCGGAAATCTAAACAATATTATATTAGGGTTTAATAAATCTTTTTTAATACTTTTAAATCCGATACTGAGTTTTAAATGTCTTGATTTATTTCTAATTGGCTTTTTCCTTGAATTATCCTTCCATTTAATGGCTGAAAAATACATATTCAAAAGGCTTTTAGCAATTTGGAGGAATTTAACCATTTTAAATACAGTAAAAGTTCCTTATTCGCGCTTCCTTCATTCGCGTTTTCACTATTCGCGGGTGGAAAAAATGCGACCTAATTTCTATATTCGCGGCCCAAAATTCTTTATTCGCGTATCGAATCGGTACATCGGTACATACATATATGTATTTACCTAAATAAAAATCAATTGTTATCCTTAGAAAACGCCTGAACTACAACTACGAATTTATAATGTCGACTAAAAAACGAGTAAAAACTGCTAAGCCATTGCCTAAACCTGAAGAGAATACCTAATTAAGTGGTAATTAGTAAATATATATGGTCAAAAATTTCAATAAAACTGATTTCTTTATGTATTTGCTTTCTTATTTCGCCTAGGAACGTATCCCCTATAACCCCATACAAATTACCATTCCATATTCACGGTTTCTCTATTCGCGGCACATTTACGGAACCTATTGCCCGCGAATAAGGAACTTTTACTGTACCAATTTTTAGTATTTCTTTAATATATGTACATTGTTTTCTTAATTACAAATTATAAAAGCGTGCGTCGAAAAAATCGTCGTCAAAAAAAATTAATAAATAATATTACATAACTGTAAAATTTGTTTTACCTACAAACTAGCGGTCCGCCCCGGCTTCGCCCGTGGTACCTACATGTTTAAACTATCCTATCTCTCAAGTTGGATCGAACTGCACAATATGGTGTGCGAATTTTATTATAATCGGTTAAGTGGTTTAGGAGTCCATTGAGGACAAACATTGTGACACGAGATTTATATATGTATATTAAAGAAGAATTAAAAATATAAGTACGATACAATAAAATTTTGAATATCACTTGATAAATTGGCTCAAACCAAACGGTCTGAAAGTATTCGGTCACTGAATTAAGTCCCGTGGGAAACGCTCTAAAATTTAACACCTATTATATTTTCGCGTTACTTACCTTTCAGAGTCCATTGTGAGATCCAGGATGATATCTGAAAAGAGAAATTTTATTAGAAATTTATTCGAATTTTCTTTTGTGGTTTATTTTGTTACTTTCGTAAACTTAAAGAAGTTATCAATTTGTTAGATCTGAAGATGATATTTCAGTAAGAAGCGATTTTTATCTTAAAATGAATTCAAATTAAATACTTAGATGGTATTATTAAATTAATTCAGGACGATATTCTTTATGGTAAAATTGATCGCCGGGAATCGAACCCGCACACGCTCTTGGATGTCATAAGCATAAAAAATGTTAAATTCCTACCAACTTCAACTTTCAAGAATCTTTCAACAATGCTCTTCTAAACTAGTGTAGGTATATAATATTATGTATATGTAAAACTACATATACCTGTATCTAATATACAGACACAAGGTAATATTTATTTAGTTCATTATTAATAAAACAATATCTAATTATTTATAGAAGTGTGTATGCGCACGTGAGTTCTTATTAAAAAAAAAACAATAGGCTTATTGTGTGTATCTAAATGTCACTATATCCACGATACAAATGGCAGTCGCCTTGGCATTTATCCAATCCCTAAACTTTCAAGAGTTTGTCCTTCAATCAATCGAAACTGCACTTAACGAACATTTCCACAGAAAGAGACTAAAAGCTTGAATTAGCTTTTTAGAGCTAGATAATTTTTCGTTTAAATATATAAATTGAGAGTAGCGCTTTTCTTATTAATTTTTTATAATTGAATAAATTTACGAAATAGGGAGTAAGTACCTACAAACTAATAGAGTATTACTAGCAGAAAAGATTCTTTGTGTGACTCATGAAAGGATGAACCAAATGATTGATGAGTACGAAAAATTATTCAAATCCAAATGGTAACCTGAGATCAAAAAACACGTAAAACCAACTGTTTTATATTCTGTGTAGGGGTGATGGAGACCACTAAATATCAGGTCCGCATTGCCCCTTTGCTTGTTCTGTTGTAAATAAAAACATTATTTTATTTAACTACTTGTTTTAATCTGTAATGCCACATCATATTTCTGTTTGATCTACAACAAAAAACGATTCTACAACTTTCCCGCGCTATAAATACGTATCCTTCATAAAAATATATAAAATGCTCGTTAAGTTCCAATACAGTTATCCAGGAAGCTGCATGAAAATGTTCCCAACGTCTATCCCCTGGTGTGTGGCAAATGCAGAAAATAAACGCCATTTTCTAAATCACCACTATTCTGTAGAATGCAGCGTTTATTCGACAAATTGCAATTGAAGTTGTGACGTTGCGTTGGTTTAGCGGGTAATGCTAAAAGTTAAATTACTGATGTTATTAAATCATATTGCCAAATAAAAACTACTAATATAAACTGTATTTAAACAGTTATACATTTTTTAGGTGGCTGAAATTCATATTCAAATAGATAGAGTGTCAATATAATCTTCAATTGAGTGCCTTTTTTTCTTTGATTATAGACATGTAAAAAGAGAAAACGTAGCGAAAATTTATTTGAAAAAACAGCCTGCAATGATTGTATAATTTGACAATGCATAAAACATCTCATTCAAGTCAGAATTTCATAGCTGCATTGAGGTATTGTTTCTAACTTGAATTGTGTAAAAGGGAAAAAATATTTTTAGCCAAACATTAGCGTAGCGAAAAGATTTTTTTTTTGTTTTCAGCTAATAAAATGCACCAAACGTTAATCCCAAATGGGAATTCTGATACGATAGAACAAAGAATCATTAAGGATCGCTCCAATCCCACTAATCGTAGGAACTGCATTTTTCTAACGTTTCCGATGTAATTTACTTTTGCACTTTAGCTCTGAAAATCGCATTTAATTCCCTGCAAAAGCTGTAGCTAAAATGAATATTTTTACTGTAAACATTTTATAAAGTAAACAATTTAAAATGCAAGCAAAATATTAAATGGTGACCAATTATAAAAATATTAACAAAGTTTATGTAGAGCGTTCAACAAATTTTGACCTATTTCAAAAGTTAAATATTTTCTCTTTCAGCAACTAATCAGAAGTAATTCTATATTTTATTTTTATTAAATTAATGAAATACAAAACACTTAAAGACTTCTCTATTGATACCTAAAAATTTCTTATATTAAGTACTAGCGGTCCGCCCCGGCTTCGCCCGTGGTACATATTTCGCAATAAAAGGTAGCCTATGTTCATTCTCAGAATCTAAAGATTGTCTGTGCCAAATTTCATCAAAATTGGTCCAGTAGTTTATGCGTGAAAACCATACATACATACATAACAAACCTTTCCTCTTTATAATATTAGTATAGAAGTATTAGGGCTCTTTCAATTTATGCGTTTCGTATCGGACCGCTACAGTGCCGAAGCGGTGCGTTTGTCGTACGGCGCACGGCCGGTCGTTTGTTTTCATACAAAATGCACGGTGCGGCAACAGCGCGGCGTCCGTACCGCGAACGCTCGACAGCAGGACGGCAACGTCGCAAGTCCCATAGGGATGTCGGAAATGCAATAAAGTATCGATATATATCGTATCGATGTTTTTTGAAAATATATCAATATCGATATTGATATTTTTATTACAAAATATCGATATATCGGTATGATTTGTCATTTGACAGAGAATATTCGTGCTCTAAAAATTAATTTTTTGGTCTAATCTAATTCAATCATCTTACATTTCTACGGGTACTCAAGTATAGAAATACGCGCGTTTTGAGGTTATAATGTATAAGTCAGTCGTGGTAATTATACGGACGGGCAGTTGAAATTGAAATTGACTAACAGAGTTGCCAACTTAAAAACCAAACTATAAATTTAAAACAGCACTAGCATACAAACGCACGGCAGTCAGATACGCTTTCAATTTAAGCGTTTGGTAACGGACTGCTACCGTACTGCAACGGCACGGCAGCGGGTTATAACTAGCGGCACGGAAAACGTGCGGCAGCGGTCCGATACGAAACGCATAAATTGAAAGAGCCCTTAGTACTACTATAGATTTTAGGCAGGATTTTGGAAACAACTTTAGTCTAGGTTATAGGAAAAACAAAAGCGTCATGCTTTATATGTCATGTAAATGTTAGCTTAAATTTAACCAAATCGTTAGCCGTTTTAACCTACTAATAAAAAGGTAATTTGAACAGGAAATTACTAATAACTTCTAGAACTTTCGAAACAACAATTTATGATCAAACGCGAATAAAACGATAGATCAGACAATACCGCACAATAGTGTAAACTGGAACATTATTGCAATCAATATATTAAAAGAACATAGACGATTTTAAGCCTTACGCGCCTTGATATAGGATGCAATATCCTATGTACGTAATAATGGGAAAACCATGGGAATAGAACCAGTGTATAAAACATGGCGCCAACGTATAAAACGTTGGGAATGCTTCGAGAATTCATATCAATTGATCGGCGATTTCTGTAATCGAGTTTCTTGTGAGTGTTAATTTCTAAGAATGCAGCTATATCGGATCTTGATAATATTTGAAGAAAAATAATAACGACATTAATATGGCGTTAACTGCGTTGCATTTTTAAAAGTCTCGTCATATTCCTCTTAATTGTGTGGTTATAAATGACGGGCATTTCCATTTTTTTTTTTCAGAATCTGTAGCGTGTCGAAAAACTTGTTACAACTTTCCATGCGGTATTTTCATATTATCTGGTCAATAGAGATGGCATTTATTATATGTAGAAGACCTAGCCACGCGGCTTGAACCAGACAACAAACAAAATAAAATATAATCCGTGCCACTCAAGAACTCAGTTTTCCGGCGATGCATTTTTGAAATATGATTGTTTTTGAGCTTCATCTTTACACTGATTCAAAGCACAACTTCTTATTATAGATACATATAGGTATCTTCATTTTTATACTCTTTATAATATTACTAGTGGTCCGCCCCGGCTTCGCCCGTGGTACCTACATGTTTAAACTATCCTATCTCTCAAGTTGGATTGAACTGCACATGGTACCTATGCGAATTTTATTATAATCGGTTAAGTGGTTTAGGAGTCCATTGAGGACAAACATTGTGACACGAGATTTATACATATATATTAAGATTTTACGGGGTTCATCTAAAGGGCCATAGGATATACCTAAAGTAAGTAAATACATAATACAAATTCCCCATATAGGTACAGTTCAGAATCGTGACTAGAACAAAGCAGTTATACCCCACGGGAAACGGGATAGCACTTGATCGCTATACAGGGTGTAACAATTATTGCGGTTTATCAACAATATACAGGATGTCCTTGTGGTTTCATTGACCATGTACAGGGTGTTACAAAGTTTGTACACCCTCGACAGTATAGAGAGTGTTATAATCATTGCGGCTTTTATACAGGATGTTACCTTGTAGGACAATCAATGGTAATGCGGTTAGTGTAGATAATAGCAATTGTGGTTAGTAGTATTTTTTTATCTAGACGTAGAAAACAAAAGGGATGAATATCAGTTTTCATCGGCATTGAATACTGTTGTTCTAGCACGTAAATTTTTAAATAAAACCGGGACTTATAGTCATAATCTTAATTTTATCAAAAAAGTAGCGGTCCGCCCCGGCTTCGCCCGTGGTACATGTTTACGTTTTCTCTACATAAGAACCATCCTCGTACTTCAAGGAATATAATAAAAAAAGAATTATCGAAATCGGTTCAGCCGTTCTCGAGTTATGCGCTTACCAACACATTTTGCGATTCATTTTTATATATAAGAAGATAAATTAAGTATTGTCTATGTTTAGAAACAAGATTATTAAACAGATGTTAAAACCGATTTATTCATGATTTATCCCGACGTATGTTTTTGTGGTGTATGTTTATTTGTTTGTCATCACATCAACAACACAACAAATTCTATAAACTGTTCATAAATTATTGATTTCTAAACTTAAAAATTATTAAGCTTTCATAACATCTTCTTCTTATATCTTTATATCTTATATATAAAAATGAATCGCAAAATGTGTTGGTAAGCGCATAACTCGAGAACGGCTGAACCGATTTCGATAATTCTTTTTTTATTATATTCCTTTAAGTACGAGGATGGTTTTTATGTAGAGAAAACGTAAATATGTACCACGGGCGAAGCCGGGGCGGACCGCTAGTATTATATAAAAATGAATCGCAAAATGTGTTGGTAAGCGCATAACTCGAGAACGGCTGAACCGATTTCGATAATTCTTTTTTTATTATATTCCTTGAAGTACGAGGATGGTTCTTATGTAGAGAAAACGTAAACATGTACCACGGGCGAAGCCGGGGCGGACCGCTAGTTCTAGATATTTTTATGATTGATTTGAAACCATATATTCATGTTCCTTGTAATCTATTCTCTTTGGTGTGAATATGTTAGCTGTGACACGCTGTGATGTTAGTTAATATCGTAGTGTGGGAGTGTGTATGTAGTTCAGATGTAAACAACCTTTTAATACCATTTTATTATCTAATAAATCAAGTTTATTGTTTATTATAATATGTGCAAATTATTAAACGCGACGATTTTCAATATAATATATTTATTTATAGAAATTTTTTCGATAAAACAAAAAGCATAGAGGTTGATATATTGAACGATATTACTGCGGCAAAATTATATTAGGTGCTTGCGAGCAAAGCCGCGCGTTTAAAGCTAGTAAAATATGATTCCAGTGTTCCATTTATATTTAATTGATTTATATTAATGGATGCACAGCATCTGAACTCCAATTTATTCGAAGCACGTTCATTTCAATGGGTATTATGGAAATTGAACGGCACTTATTTAACTAGTATTCAAGCCTTGCTTTGTCTGAAGGATATAAATTATCAATAGTATAGACAGTAACTTTTATGTATCAAATTAATAGTGATAATGTTCATACGCTTATTGTTTTGTCATTGAAATAAACTTTCTTTGAAATGATTTATAAGCCATCCAATGCTCACCGATTTTTTTTTAATTTTATCCCTCTCTCCCTTCGTGATAGCTAGTATGATCACCATGTCATATAAACAATCGTATTAACATTTTAGTTGTATATATATATATGTTAGCGCGTTTAATTTAAAGATAAAATTATATTTTAAAAGTCATTCTTGTCTTGACTTTGGTCGAGTAAAGATGTCTAAGAAATATTATATCAGTATTTAATTACGTAATACAACCACGCTTTAACATACTTATATATATACTTGTAGTTTAAAAAACATAGTGGGATACGACAATATCATATTATACCACGCAAGTGACGCAACAGCATCTCACCATTAAAGAATAAAATAAATATCAAATCATACAATACCAAAGGTTCACAACCTATGCTATTTGCATCAATGACCTACAACATTGTTTTTACCAATTTAATTGGACGCTCAAATTAGTTTGCGATTGCAACACCCTGTATGACCTATGGGCCGTGCGTAGGCGCATGTTGTAAGGGGTCACCGTGATACCGTCTTTAATTAAAAGTGTTTGGGATTTATGAAATACTTTATGATTGGCAAGTTATTGTTAAGTGTTGCAATGTTTAAGTTATTGTTGTGAAATTTTAAGTTGGTGATTATCTTTGAAAGTAGTTAAATTATTGCGTAGATACAGGCTACATAATCTTCTCTTATATATAAAAATGAATCGCAAAATGTGTTGGTAAGCGCATAACTCGAGAACGGCTGAACCGATTTCGATAATTCTTTTTTTATTATATTCCTTGAAGTACGAGGATGGTTCTTATGTAGAGAAAACGTAACATGTACCACGGGCGAAGCCGGGGCGAACCGCCAGTAATTTTATATAATTCAAGGGCAGATTTTAAGATTCTTTATTAACCTTATTAAGGGGAGTAATAAGGAATATTAATACAGAATAACTGAATTAGAGATACAAAAATATTATGAATAAAATTCATGAAGCGGTACGAGGTTCGTAACGACTTACGACACAATAAAAAAATTTACTCGACGACATTTTCCATAAAAGTCATCACCATTTTATAAATACTACGTTGACATACAAAAAAAATGTGTGCGTGTACACACGTAAGAAGTGAAACTTCTTTATGACCTTATTTTTCAAAAAATTATTTACTATATGCAAATTTACAGAAATACGTCGAATCACGCATGGTAGGGATAAGAAAAAGATGGCGCGTAACGGAAAAAAGTCACGCGCAACGAAAAAATGTTACACTAAATTTTTTTCCAACCCCGATAAAGAAGTTTCACTTCAATAATATCCAAGATGGAAACCGATCATAAAACAAAAGCTTAAAAGCTCTCAATAAACAGCTACTTAAACGTCACTTAATTCAAATCATAACAGATTTACCTTCAAAGTAAGTACGCACTTGAATTACTGAAGATCTCTCTTGTATATTATTGTGATTAACATCCAGAGAGACATTTTTATATGTATGTATATTGTTGATTTTCTTTCTAGATCCGTTTTGTATGTAGTAATATTTTACACTAGCTTTCCGCCTGCGGCTTCGACCGCGTTTTCAAAGAAAAACCCGCATAGTTCCCGTTCCCGTGGGATTTCCGGGATAAAACCTAGCCTATGTTACTCGTGGATAATGTAGCTTTCGAATGGTGAAAGAATTTTTAAAATCGGTCCAGTAGTTTATGAGCCTATTCATTACAATCAAACAAACAAACAAACAAACAAACAAAGTTTTCCTCTTTATAATATTATTATATTAGTGTAGATATCACCATGTAGTACGTTTCTCTAGTAATAATTTACATGTGAAAGGCCTTATGTATGTATTTTCCGTTTTAGTGCACAACTACTGAATAAATTTCGACAACACGTATTTTGTCTAAGATCAAATAATACTCCATTATTGAAATAATTTCCAAAACCAATTCTCGTGACAAACTAAAGAACTAACAGAGGTCCTTGTACTTACTATAAAATATTTAATTAATTCACAATATAACTATTTTATAAACAGACAATTACACTAAAAAATACAATTTTCTTGAAATAATATTTTTCTAGCAAAACTCTATTCATCTGACATATTCAGGGTCATTAACACCGCCGCTAATAAAAAAAATTAAAAATTGCAGTCGAAATTAAATAAAAGGTTTTAATTCAAATTTGAACAAGCTATAAAAATCTATACTAATATTATAAAGCTGAAGAGTTTGTTTGAACGCGCTAATCTCAGGAACTACGGGTCCGATTTGAAAAATTCTTTCGGTGTTAGATAGCCCATTTATCGAGGAAGGCTATACGCTATATTATTATCATGCTAAGACCAACAGGAGCGGAGCAATGCGGGTGAAACTGCGGAGCACAGCTAGTGTATAATAATTAGTAACTTTGTACAAAATTGACCTCAACTTTAACTGTTTATTTACGACTTGTTAACTGTAGAGACTAGTAATTATATAGAAATAAACATGTTTTAACTAGTTTTAGCCAGATAAGCCTTTTTTCCGGTCATAATCTATCGGCATGACAAACAGCTAAATATTATTATCTCCTCACTTGGATTTGGATGTAATTTTTTAGAAAGGATATTTTTTATTGATGTTAAAATGATTCTTTTTTTTTGTTTTTTTAAACATTTTAATATTAGAACATTTTGTTATCTGTCTACAACTGTCGTGTGTACCTAAAAAGAAATTTTGGTTATAGTAAAGGTAACGTAAAGGACAAATCAAATTAGAAACGTTTGTAAAAGCTATGTTTCATACATAGTAAAAATAAATATTTGCTTATCTTTCCCGCAAAAGCTTCCAATGAAGGTCAGTTCATTATATAATCTATGGTCAACATTGGCAAATGTTTGTCCTCAAAATTCGCTGCAGGCTGTAGGTCAGAGACGAGGTTCTATTTTTCTAGCATATTTTACCTAGTAGAGGTTGTTTAATGGGGAAAAAAATTTTTCAATACCTTAGCTATTTTTTGACCCATTGATGTCATTTATATCAGGATTATTGGGCTATCGTAAAAATTACATAAGTTAGGGCAGCACTGCCCCCCTAGACAAGTGGCTTTCTATTAGCGTAAAGTTCAATAGAATAGATTATGAATGTATGAGATTGACGTTTGATTACGACGACGACGACGATTGATTAGGTACGTCAATCTCATACATTCATAATCTATTCTATTGAACTTTACGCTAATAGAAAGCCACTTGTCTAGGGGGGCTGGATAGTTTGTGTTCACATTCCATATTTTATTTATTTGTGGAACTTAATACATCGCCTTGTTCCCACTGTAAATTTTATATAATATATATATAAATCTCGTGTCACAATGTTTGTCCTCAATGGACTCCTAAACCACTTAACCGATTATAATAAAATTCGCAAACCATGTGCAGTTCAATCCAACTTGAGAGATAGGATAGTTTAAACATGTAGGTACCACGGGCGAAGCCGGGGCGGAACGCTAGTTACATTATAAAATCAAAGTATTTTCCAACTATCCAATAATTTCCTTTATATTTATTTCCATAATCGCCTAAATAACCTTTCAAATAAACACTCCAGGGATATTTATCAGCAACTTTCATGCGGATCACTACATAGTATAAAACAAAGTCGCTTTCCGTGTCCCTATGTCCCTTTGTATGCTTAAATCTTTACAACTACGCAACGGATTTTGATGCGGTTTTTTTTAATAGATAGAGTGATTCAAGAGGAAGGTTTTAGTATATAATTTATTAGGTTTTAGACAAGCGGTTGGCGGTAAGCTAGTAATATAATAAAACTGCTCTATTCTAAACGAATGATATGATCGTGTTGAATATTTAACGCCGTAAGTTGGATATTAATTTCGTAGAATTTCCTACTTATATAAGGAAGTGTGTATGTATGATTCAATCTTTATTTTAAACCACAATAAAGAACCTATTTTCAGTTCTACGAACGAAACAAAAAGAAAATAAATAACAGAGATGTTGGAGATTTCTGAAAGGAACAGGTTGAAAAGGTAAGATCTAATAAATATTATAAAGGCGTTTGTAAGGATGTATGGATGTATGGATGTTTGTTACTCTTTCACGTAAAAACTACTGAACCGATTACAATGAAATTTAGCACACATATAGAGGGTAACTTGGATTAACACATAGGGAAGTTTTTATCCCGGAAATCCCACGGGAACGGGAACTATGCGGGTTTTCCTTTGCAAACGCGGGCGAAGCCGCGGGGCGGAAATCTAGTAGATAATACTGTAAACTGTAAAGTATAAAAAAATATTTGAAACATTTAAAAGAACAAAACGAACTTGGTCATAGGTACTTAGAACAATTATCTAGTATCCTCATAAAACCATTGTAAAAATAGAAATTCACCAAAAAACATCTTACCATCTATACTAATATTATAAAGAGGAAAGGTTTGTATGTATGTATGGTTTTCACGCATAATTTACTGAACCGATTATAATGAAATTAAGCACAAATATAGAGGGTAACTTGGATTAACACATAGGATAGGTTTTATCCGGAAATCCCACGGGAACGGGAACTATGCGGGTTTTCCTTTGGAAACGCTAAAAGCTAGTTATATAAAATCATCCAGCTTTAGGAAGTCAAACAAATCGTAACCTTTATTGGTATTAATTTCTCCAAAACAAAGGTACCAAACCTCAAGGGACACCCCACGGAATGTAGTGTATAAATATTCTAGCAAGGCCCAAATGTCGGAGCTCGATAAATTCATTATTTATATCCTCTGCGGGATCACTTCCCACTGTACAGAAATATAAACACGGGCAATAAACGTCTTTATTGTTGTGCTCTTGGCTTTCAATGTAATTTGATGGATTTTTTCCCTCTTCAACATTGATATTTAGTATCAACTTTATGCGACAGCTTGTAATTAGCTGCTCTTTGCAAACGAGTACACTAATAAATAATTATTGATATAGTTTGAAAAACTAATAAAAACACGCTTAAACTCATGAAATTATTGTATTTTCGTTGATCCTTGACAAGTGTAAAAAGTTGAATTATCTGTCTGTCAAAATCGCGTATAAGGAGACGGTTACATACAAACATACAGATGAAGCTAATAAAAAGAATTACGATAAGAGTGAAATTACAAAATTCTTAACTACAAAATTGTATGCTGACACTCATCCTAAAATAGCCTTATGACGACTGCTTCTATCTTCATCAAACCTACCCCAACCAGCAAATCGTTGCTCTATAGAAGGGATAAGAACGTTTCAGAGGTGCTAATTGGTAGTTCTATAAGGGTGATAAGAACGTTGTATAAACCCCAAAGTGGCGCATTTATAAAGCTATTTGGTGGTATTGTGTTGCTGTAGCAGCAACTCAGATGCCAATTGGACCTATAGAAGAGTACACTTATAGAATCGCGATGCTGTTATAGAGCGAAGTAGTGATATAAAAGGAACCGCGATGCTGTTACAGCGCGAAGTTGTGTTTTAAGAGTAACCGCAAATCTTTTGTAGCACGAAGTTGCGATGTACAAGTCACTGCGACGCTATAATTATAATACAAAATGGTAAATCGTGTACCAATTGATAATACGAGTAAATGACTATAGGAACCATCATCGTGGTGTCGAATATTAATTTTTGTTACACTGTTAATTATGTTAGATACAGGGTGTCCCGTGGCAGATTTAGGATTTAAAATTCGAATATTTTTGCAACGGTTGCGCGGGGGACCGGGGTGGGGTGACATTTAGGCGCGGCACTAGTGCGGATTGGTCAGTCACGATGTCGCAGTGGACTGGCGCGCACCGCGCTTTCGCAGTCGAAGCGTATTTTGCATCTAACAAATCGTGTACTGTTGCTCGACGGAAATTTTGTTCTCAGTACAAAATTCGTCGTTTAAGTGAAGCACCAAGTGAAAGTTTGATTAGGACGTGGATCCAGAAGTTCCGTGCAACGGGTTCGACAGCTAACGAGCCACGCCCAGGTCCTAGCCGAACATCGAGGACTGCACAGAACATTGAACGAGTTGCAAGCAGCGTGCAAGAAAATCCCCGCCAGTCCGTGCGGAAGAGAGCGTCAAGTTTGCGGCTTCCAAAAACCACGCTGCACCGTATTTTAAGCTTGGATATTAAACTCCACCCTTTCAAGATCCAATTGGTGCAGGAACTTAAACCAAATGACTACAGAGTACGCAAAGAGTTTTGTGAAAACATGTTGAGCCGATTCCGAACTGTTAACACAATTTGGTTTAGTGATGAAGCTCATTTTCATTTGAATGGCTTTGTTAATAAACAAAACTGCCGCTATTGGGCGCCAAGAGGACAAAACCCGCGATTAAAACACCAACAACCATTGAATAGCCCAAAAGTAACTGTTTGGGCAGCTCTGTCTGTCAATGGAATTATTGGACCGTTTTTCTTTGAAAATTCTCGTGGAGTAACTGTTACTGTTGATGGTGATGTCTACCGCCGCATGATTCGCGAATATTTTATTCCTAAACTGAGAGAACATCCATCGAACAGCTCGCACACGTGGTTTCAACAAGATGGCGCCACGCCGCATACTGCAAGAACCACCATGAGTCTCCTTCGCGAAGAATTCCCCGGAAAATTAATAAGCCGATTTGGAGATATCTCATGGCCACCCAGATCGCCAGATCTTACCCCATTAGATTTTTTTCTATGGGGGTATTTAAAAGGAAAAGTTTACGAAAGTAACCCGACGAATCTATCGGATTTAAAAGAAAATATCGTGCGAGAAATGAACGCTATTCCTCGGTCAGTATTACAGCGCGTCGCTCAGAATACTCTAGAAAGAATCCGCGAGTGTGTACGTCGCGATGGAAAACATTTGGACGGAGTGATCTTCAAAAAGTAAAATCCGCATGTCTCGTCTTTCTTTTTATAACAAATATATGTATATTTTAAAAGCATAACCTTCTTTAATTTAATCAAGAAATCCAAAATCTGCCACGGGACACCCTGTACATAAACTGACTTGTGAATGAAATTTTACTGATAGATTATATGCATAATTAAGCTGTTTTTTTCATGCCCCCCTCGAATTATTGAGTTTTAAGTAATTAAAAAACTAATTTTACACCAAATTGCTGTATAGGATGCCAAATAGCAACTCCGTGGCTATTATACGTCCGCAAACGAACGTAGTTTTGACAACTGTTATGCCATATACTGGATTAAATTAGTAGGGTTCCCTGATGTAAATAGAAAACCCATAACATGTTTTATTTTGTATTTTCTAGTGTAAATTCCGATTTTTAGATTCCGATCCCGAAGTGTCAAGCAAAACACTAGTGTCTGAATGGTCTGATTCTGAATTATCACAAACCACATGATGGCTGTTAACTTGGTTTTGTTCATAGGATGTAACAGATTGTACGGAATCATTGTCCGTATTCGAAGCCTCACCTTGAATTTGTCTGGTGTCAATCGTTACTGAAGCTGCGATTTTTTTAAATTCATTCAATCCATGATTATTAAATAGAACCCTTCATTTATTTACGAGACGGTGCTGACAATATGGCAGGTTTTTGTTGTTTTAAAGTGAAAGAAACTCTCTTATAGGCCGTATATCTCTCGTAAGTGTCGCATTTTACTACATTAATACGCCGTTTTTGTTACATAACAGAGTTATTGACTCTTTTATACAGTAAATCAGTCCTATAACTCTGACCACTCAGCTATTAAACCACTGCGTTATAATGGGCAGAAAAACACTAATATAATTCAATTAGGTTACAAAGAAGTGATATAAAACTCGGATATATCACCTAATTGCTGTATTATGGAGTTTCAGCAACCATGAAGATTCACAGTGCTATAATAGTAATAAGGAAAACCATTACAACACTAAATTGTCCTATTGTAGATTTTTTTACGCCTCTATAGGCATGGGACTATAAAGGTTACCCTAGAATCGTTTATTGCACTAATTTGCTGTAAAAAAGAGACCACCAGCGCTGTTATGTGATAATATCGTCCTGTTATTGCTGTACCAAAATCTGGATAAGAGCTGCTCTATAAACGCCGTATAAAATAGTGATATAAACGTTTACATCACCTTGTTATGGGACAAATTTGCTGTGTATGATTATAGAGCAAAATCATCTCATTAAACGCTATTATACAACAAGCTTGTCACCGCGACACTGTTATACGTCATTTAAAAAGCTTTTTAGTGATGTAAGTTATTGTTATAGGACATCTTTGCTGGTTGGGACGTTTACGAAACAGCGTGGATTTCCAACAAACGAAATGCATATTTACGATGTTTAAACGACAAAAGAATAAATACTAACATTTTATGCTTCCCTGCTGCAAGTCAGCCAATCACAGCTCAAATTTTCTCTTCACCTCTAATAGACTTCAATACCTTATTACAATCTCAATTTACTCAAGCATTTAAATTAAAAAATAAAGAACCAACGTAATTTATGAAGCCCACACTTTAATATTACCAAACAGTACCTTCGGGGAGCATAAAACTCCTTTTTATAATGGCACCAACGCGAGTAAAGAATCTAGTAAATTCAATTTTATGTTAATGGTCAGAATATATTGCCACCGTTTGTCGGCTTTCTGTGGGATATTTGCGAGAATTTATAAGATTTGAAACAAGTTCATATTTGGGTATGAAAATATGCTTCGGGGTCGATATTTGACCTTCTTTCTTGCTGAGATACGATCCAGTGCATTTATTTCACTCTTCAATAGTCCATTTGTGGAGGAAGGCTATATATCATCACGCTTAGACCAATAGGAACGGAGCAATGCGCGTAATACCGCGGGGCATACCTAGTAAAGCATATTTCCAACACTAATATTAAAATATAAAGGTTTTAGATTGCAAAGAAATAATTCAATTTAAAGCTGTACTCTAAAATTGACACGACAAGAGAATAAATTAGAGCATTATTCGATATTGAAATCCAAATTTGATATTCCGTTACCCTCGGGCTCGCTAATTTAAAGAAACATAATTTTAATAATCTTACTTTTATTTTACTTTTTAGTACTTAACTCAATTTGACAAAGTTTGATTTAAAATCAGTCCAAGTAAGAAAAATGCGTGTAATTGTTTTGTCTGTTATTTTTTTACTGATATATCTACATATTTTTTTTAAAGCATTTAAATTTTGAATACATTCTAAATCAAAAGTCTTCATATACTTCTAACTGTACCTACATAAATTTATATCTATTACATTGTCGCGGCATAAATTCGTCGAGCAAATAAAAAAATATTACTCGTGAAACATATCAGCAAAAAAACTTACATTTTTCCCTTTCATAATATCCATTTCAAGTAGTGTCTGACAATTTCATTTCTTCAAAGGACAATATAGTTAATTTGGCGTCATAGAGAAAAGATGTAAATAAAAGGTGAAAGGAAAGGGCCAAATTGCGTTAGCACCTCTAGGGACTGTAACGTTTTCAGAGTCGAATAACGTTGTAATACTACTGAAAAATGGAGTATTATGTTTTGAGAATTTTTTTCGTACAATCTTAATATATATAAATCTCGTGTCACAATGTTTGTCCTCAATGGACTCCTAAACCACTTAACCGATTATAATAAAATTCGCAGACCATGTGCAGTTCGATACAACTTGAGAGATAGGATAGTTTAAACATGTAGGTACCACGGGCGAAGCCGGGGCGGACCGCTAGTATTGGTTATAAATTTGAAAACATGACACTACTTTATTGAGCAAATGTAGTGTGAATGTATCTGTTAGTATTGTGTATGTTGATATACCATGAAAGCCTGAACAAATTTTGACGTACCTATGTTTGATCGTATGGAATTCAAATATGCTAACTTTACTTGCAATCACGTCCCTGTTGTTTTGCATTTCTCATCAAACAAACTTATTTTTATATAATGAGTAGTCACAGTCCTTGAATAGATCAAAAAAACATAGAACTTGCATAACTAACTATACATACAATACTCAGAATAAGCAATCCATCAGGCTTTTCTAACACTTGGCAAGTTGCCAACTGTGTTACTTTCCCAATGTAGTTCCGGTAAATTGAGATTTGTTACATTTATCTTTGCAATAATAATTCATATTCATGAGGTGTTTTAAGGGAATTATTCGGAAAAGTACCTAATGTATGCAATACGCATCCAACTTTTTATTTCAAGAAGAAAATACAACATCTAAAAAAGTTTATCTTGGGTTCATCAATCGCAGAACAAACTGACAAACTACATTTCTCATACGCCTAGGACTATAACCATGCCATCAAAAGTATGATAATATTTTGCTATATGCCATAAATTTACAATTTTCAACCTCAGTTAAAAAGTATAAATTTCACTCAATTCGCAAGCAATCACAAAAGTGCACTTATTTCAAATAAAATAAAAAAATTTCAAAGCGCCCATAACGGGAACATCAAAGTAAATGTTTGAACTCCGAACACGAGGCTAAAAGCCTATTTTATTAATTATTAAAATGGCGGACTTTTCAGGCGGAAATGAGTGATTCGAGAGCGTTCTAGCTATTTCCGTTTTTAACTATAAAGTGCATTCAGTTATTACGTTACCTGTGGAAAATTAAAAAAGAAAGCGTTACCTACTTTTCACTATTACGTAAATGATTTTTGTATTTTTTCAAGAATTAATTTTATTTTCAAGAAGTACTAAATAGTGAGGTTCTTCTAACCCAACCGAGTACCTAATAGGTACATACACAATATACTAGAAATAATTTGGAAAATCCAAAAGTGCACGCCTCATAATTTTTTTTTAATAAATATTTATTAATTATTATTTTTGTTTATTTAATAACAATTAAACCACATCGAATCAGACCCTGAAAAATGAAAGGGTTCTATTCCTGAGCATACTCAAGCGTAAGAGAAAAAAAAAGACTCGATTAGTAAAGTATTTCGGTCGCTATCGTGTTAACAAGAAAAAGGATCCGCACATACAGACACACGGACGTCCAAGACAGAACTTTTTTAAACTGTTTTTTAACTAGTTTAAATAACAAAAATGACATCAAAAATATCATGAACGTTAAAAATAGTGTTTTTTCTTAATATGTGTGTGTATGTATTATCTTACAAGTGCAATGTATGATACATAAAGACATTTTAAGTTTGAAAAATCAGATGTTTTGCGCGAAGTGACAGTAGTACCCACCTCAACGCTTCGCTTATGAGGCGTGCAATTGACGGACTATTTTAAAGCCGATTTAAAAATACATACCCTTGACATATTCAACTTCATTCCCATAGCATCAAAAGCTAAAAAAAACTCCAAACATGAACAACACCAAAAAGCCTTTACGTTAAAAGTACAAACAGTCTCGATTCCCGCCATAAATCACTTGTATTCATATCTATTCGTTCCGAGTGACAGATGCGAAGTTGGCTGCAGTTCGGAACATTACAGATTTATACGTGAAACTAGCTGGAGATTGTGACTTTACTTGTGTTTAACACGCTCTAGTGTAGAGCTGTTACCCAATTTCGTGTAGATAAGCTGTTTTATGGAAAAGAAGTTATGAACATAGATAATAGTTACTCTTCTATCTACCCTCACAAATTATCAAGTTGATAATCAACATCTACTATAGTGTGTAGCTTAGCGCTCGGCTTTTCTAGCGATAGCAGAGAATAACCGATTTCTTTCCATAGTTCACGAACTTGAAATTTTCACGATAGAGAGCCACAGTACAAGGTCACATAATTTTAACAGTCTTACAAATTTTCTGTGCTAGGTTTAAATCCAGTTTAAGTCTTATGTTTTATATTCTATCCCTTATAAAGTGCAGTAGCTAACGCGTGAGCAATAGCACCGAGAATTCTTGGATTTGATTCCCGAGATACACATATAAAAGTCTTCTTCTGGTAGTGTACAGAAGTCGATCTCAGTCATGCAGTTAGTAAGCTGATTTGTCCATAAAATCGATGAAACATATTTGCGCCACAAAGCCCACGTACCTCCACCTTAAAAAGTCGGCAACACATCCTCGGACACGTCTGTAGATGCCTATGGGCTGTGGAATTGCTTACCATCAGGCGATCCACATGCTCGTTTGCCTTCTTTCATATAAAAAAAAAAAAAGCCAGAACGCAACCATAGGAAACTGTTCGTGTATGCTTTGTAATGCTGTTTTTAAGTTCGTTATTACAAAATATACACGAATTTTGCGTACTGATCGTGTATACTTTGTAACGCGGATGCTTGCTTCTTCGTTCCAAACTATACACGATCAGTACGCAGAATATTACTAAATATACCTACTACACCACTTACGCTTGAGCGAAATAATAAATATATAGGTAATCAAAGGCTTGTACAGCTATATGTATCTACTTTTATTCTTCTTGATTATTATTGATTCAGTAAAATATGGAATAAAAATATTATTAGGTAAGCTTAGGAAAATAAATAGGTAACAGATAAGGGTACCTATATTAGGGTTAGGTTAGGTTCGTGTTTTTTTTAACTACACAAAAAAAGGAGCCTCGCAAAGTGGGGCTCCGTCGCCTCGCAAGCGTCTTCTTCTGGACTTACATTTCTTACATTTTCTATTGTCAATTATAAGTCGTGCAGTATAGTCGGTAACGAAGACACAAGCATCCTCGATACAAAAAATATACGATCAGTACGCAACATTACATACGCCTGCATTGTAATAATAGATTTAAAAACAGCAATGCAATTATAATATAAACGCGAGCAATGGAAAGACGGCGCGCTTACTCCGAAACATACACGATTAGTCCCACAGTATTACCATTATTTCCTACAGTAAGGAATCGCCTTTGATGTCGCGCGATGCCGCCGCCAGCGTAGGTAATGACGCTGCCACACGAAAATACGCTAGGGTTGCAACAAATGGGAAATAAAACAATTGTGATTATTAATATTATGATGAAATCTTTATTCATATGTACATTTAAAATAATTGCGATTATTAAATCTGATGTAATTATTTGTTCATAAATATATAATTACAGATATTGCACTGCTTAATATTATTTACGTGGACACTTTATTTTTGGATGTTCTTAATTGTATATTATAACATTTTTACTAAGTAATGCATTCGCATTGGGATGTACAATCTGATTAGAAAATAATGAGGACAACATATATACATAGCTTTGATTTTAATTCAACAGATACAATTATTAATACAATCTTTCTGAAATATTGTTTCCTTCTGGGATTTCAATGTAGATTTACATCCGTAAACCGAACAGTTTGTGCGCGCCATAATAGAATATGTAAGTACCTATGTATAATAAAATTATTACACAAAAAATACGACTGCGACATCCTTTCGCGCTAGGTAAAGCAAACTAAGCGTGTTTGCTTTACGCGGCCCGCGTCGCCCGACCCCCGCCAGTTCCCCTCCGTTTCTCTGCACAAGTACATTCGTCGCACTACTGTAGGAAATAATGGTAATACTGTGATTAGTCCGCATGCGTACTGGCGCTGTATGTTTTGGAGCGCTATTCTTACTTACTTCACTACAAAGTATACGCGAGTATTTGCGAACTACTGTTGTATAGATTGGAAGAACTTTGTAAAAAAGTTATTTCCTAACTATACGTGATTAGTTTCACACCGTTGCGTGCTGGCCTTGTATAGTTTGGAAAGACGCCACGTGACTCCATCGTGCTCTAACTAAATCATATACATAATACAGTCCAATTGTCTTACCTAGCACAGCCTCCCGATCGCCTTAACAACGAAAGGTCAGGGTGAAGAAGCCTAGATTAATATCTAGGTCTCTATTCAACATCGACCTAGGAGATAAATCTACTTAATGACAATGCCTGGTTTGTCTTTTTTCCTTTGTTAAAGAAAGTGTCCATGAGGATAGATAATTAGGTATAAATAATTTTGTTAACTACTACTAATTTAATAACAGAATAAGAGTGCAAAATCTTTTAAGTTATGATTTGTGTTTCATATTGGCTATTAGATAGAAACATTAACACAGGACAAAATATCAAGTTTGTGAGGATGTGTATGTGTGTGAACCGATTACAATGAAATTAAGCACACATATAGAGGGTAACTTGGAATAAAACATAGGATAGGTTTTATCCCGGAAATCCCACGGGAACGGGAACTATTCGTTTCTCTAACGCGGGCGAAGCCACGGGCGGAAAGCTAGTCCCCTATAATAGTGTCGAATAAAAATTTACGCTTGAAAGCAATTGTTTACCTATCTATAATAAAGCTGAAATGTTTGTTTGGTTTAACACGCTAATCTCAGGAACAACGGTCCGATTTGAAAAATTGTTTCAGTGATAGATAGCCATTTATCGAGAAAGGCTAAAGGCATCACGCTAAGACCAATAGGAGCGGAGCAATACGGTTAAAACCACGGGCCACAGCTGCTAGTTGTTCATATACTAATAAATATTGATAATTAGTTTAAGATTTATTGTAACGTTTTGGAGCAATAAACTTAAAATAAATAAATTAATAAATATACATACAGTGATATTGACAAATAAGATGATTATTGTAAGTCTTTTTACCACACTATGTTTTAGATATAGAGGCTAGTCTAGCCTATCTAGGTAGTCCATAGTGCGTTATTGTTAGTCACAGTTATGTCATAAGGTACAGGAAGTACAACACTACCTTATTTGTAACAAGACTTTTATAGCAAGAGAAATTCATATAGATATGAAAATAACTGTTACACAATAAAACTGCTTAACATATCCTTGGAATTTGACAGTTCGATTGATCTTCAAGGCAAAGAAGGACATTTTGGAGATGGACGTTTCTACGTAGCTGAAATATGCAATATATTGTATTCATGCTTCGTTTCAATATTAAGTAATCGACTGGGTTATTTACACATTTCTAGAAGAAATTTAATGTAATATGTTTAAGAAACGAAAGAAAATTTGAATGTTTTTTAAAAAACATGCCTCATAAAATTATTAGTTATTACTGCTAATTAGTTATAATACATTGTGATCACGCTTTATGAAATACTAGATTTCCGCGCGCGGCTTCGCCCGCGTTTGCAAAGGAAAACCCACATAGTTCCCGTTCCCGTGGGATTTCCGGGATAAAAACTATCCTATGTGTTAATCCAAGTTACCCTCTATATGTGTGCTAAATTTCATTGTAATCGGTTCAGTGGTTTTTACGTGAAAGAGTAACAAACATCCATACATCCATACATCCATACATCCATACATCCATACATCCTTACAAACTTTCGCCTTTATAATATATATATATATATATATATATATATATTAGAATAGAATATTAGAATATTAGAATATTAGATATTAGATATTAGATATTAGATATTAGAATATTAGAATATTAGATATTAGATTAACCTAAACAGGATTATAGTGTAAAAAAAATATCTGTTTATACAAAATTTGTTTCCATATCTCTACTGTTAAATCATAAATCAATAAATATGTACATGTAGATTAAATACCATGTATCTATGATTTTGTACACTGTATATAGTACACTGTAATCTGTATATGTAGAGTAAGTAGTACATATTATATCAAACACTAAATTATAGACAAATAAAAGCGGATGAACCAATAATGATCAGTTAGATTATACACAGATATAGATTAGACCCTACTTAAGAACTTAAGAACACAAACAACCAACCGCCACTCTATTAAAGTCAAACTCACACTATCCACAGAATTAATCCATACTAATATTATAAATGCGAAAGTAACTCTGTCTGTCTGTCTGTCTGTTACTCAATCACGCCTAAACTACTGAACCAATTTGCATGAAATTTGGTATGGTGATATTTTGATACCCGAGAAAGGACATAGGCTACCTTTTATTGCGAAATATGTACCACGGGCGAAGCCGGGGCGGACCTCTAGTTGGATTATAATTTAAACCGACCTTTATCAATGTCAACCTTATCTTATCAATCGACAAGTAACCCAAAAATATTTGCACAGATTACTGCATTAATAAATAATCGAGATCAAGGAAAAATTGGCCTTTCAAAAACCAGTCTGAGCTCATTTCGATCAGGTTTCGAGTCGACAGCAGGTGCAGAACAAAAAACTAGTGCGAATGTAGATTGTATTAAAAAAAAGTCCTTTCGTGTCTAAATAATGTGACAGATTTCTGGGTGTATCTAGAAATTTTAGCGTATTGCCTTTTATTCAGAAGGTAATTATTTTAAGGGCATTTAATATGCATACCGCTGCATTCCGCAGAGGTATTTATAGTATTTCAGACATAAAGGTGGTAGGGTTTTATTCAAAATTAAAATGAAACCCATATGTGTACCTATTTGTAGTGAGAGACATCCTGTTGTTAAGTTTCATAACATAAATGCTACGATATATTTTCCATAAATTTACATAAAATTAGATTATATTTTTTTCATAAACACACACAATAATTCTTATACTAAAAATTTAAATTTCTGTCGATATTAGTACGGTATTGATTCTTTAAAGAAACGAACAAACATAACGTAAACTTTAAAGATTTACAAACCACCCCATTTTCTTCCACAACTAATTACACGACAATAGACCACTCAATATATCAATAGACCATCAATAGATCAATAGACACTATGAACATATCTTAATCTTATATATAAAATTCTCGTGTCACAATGTTAGTCTGCATACTCCTCTGAAACGGGTGGACCGATTCTCCGCCAACATCTATTTTTCATATATGTACCACGGGCGAAGCCGGGGCGGGCCGCTAGTACTATTATAAAGGCGAAAGTTTGTAAGTATGGATGTATGGATGTTTGTTACTCTTTCACGTAAAAACTACTGAACCGATTACAATGAAATTTAGCACACATATAGAGGGTAACTTGGATTAACACATAGGATAGGTTTTATCCCGGAAATCCCACGGGAACGAAAACGCGGGCGAAGCCGCGGGCGGAAATCTAGTAGTAATATATATTACTACGTCTAGCGGTCCGCCCCGGCTTCGCCCGTGGTACCTACATGTTTAAACTATCCTATCTCTCAAGTTGGATCGATCTGCACATGGTGTGCGAATTTTATTATAATCGGTTAAGTGGTTTAGGAGTCCATTGAGGACAAACATTGTTACACGAGATTTATATATATTACGATATGTTCATAGAGCACATAATATTACCTAAGCTCAAACTTAAAGCCCAACCTTCAATAGGTATAAAAGATTCCAGATAAAACGCTTGAATACAAAAGAGTTTCCATTCGATTCCATCTTTTCACAATATTACGTGAGTTGGAGATTATGCCATCGAGAATTTATCTCTATTTCATAAAATGATATGAATATTTTTTATTAAATGGATAGAAATAAGGAATATGTTAGGAAGCCGAAATATTATGGCATGATAAAATATTTTAAGGTAAGTATACATATATAACACTAGCTGTGCCCTGCGGTTTTACACGCAGTCCTCCACTCCTGTTGGTCTTAGCGTGATGATTTATAGCCTATAGCCTTCCTCGATAAATTGGCTATCAAACACCGAAAGAATTTTTCAAATCGGACCAGTAGTTCCTGAGATTAGCGTGTTCAAACAAACAAACTCTTCAGCTTTATAATATTAAGTATAGATTATAATATTAGTATAGATACACATCATAATAATAACGAAAAAGCATAGGTAATGAACGGATATAGAAAGGATACCTATAGAAGATAATATTATATCTAGGTACATAAATGGATTTAATTGAAAAATAAAATAAAATCCTATAACATACAGAAAAAAATAGTTTGGAAAATCCAAAAGTGCACGCCTCATAATTTTTTTTTAATAATTATTTATTAATTATTATTTTTGTTTATTTAATAACAATTAAACCACATCGAATCAGACCCTGAAAAATGAAAGGGTTCTATTCCTGAGCATACTCAAGCGTAAGAGGAAAAAAAGACTCGATTAGTAAAGTATTTCGGTCGCTATCGTGTTAACAAGAAAATCCTCCGCACATACAGACACACGGACGTCCAAGACAGAACTTTTTTAAACTGTTTTTTAACTAGTTTAAATAACAAAAATGACATCAAAAATATCATGAATGTTAAAAATAGTGTTTTTTCTTAATATGTGTGTGTATGTATTATCTTACAAGTGCAATGTATGATACATAAAGACATTTTAAGTTTGAAAAATCAGATATTTTGCGCGAAGTGACAGTAGTACCCACCTCAACGCTTCGCTTATGAGGCGTGCAATAAATATCGAAGAAATAATAATAGCAAAATCATATAAAAAGTTGACAAACACTAAAATTTATTAATTTTACGCTCTAATGAACGAAAAAATAAATTTTACAATAACCAAACTTACTAGGTAGGTAGATATATGGTATTCAAGTTATGCATAAGTATCTATAGATAATTTATAATTAATTTATGCATTTTTTATACAGCAAAGTGGTACATTAAATTAATATTACTGCAGAGTATGTAAATAAATACATTAACTTCCAGGTTTCCATTTTTTTACTGTAATATAAATATTTGCCGGGTCAGTTAACTTAAAACAGCGAAAAACTTATTCTGCCAAATTAAGAAATCATCAAAATTGATCAAGCCGTTTCGTTTGTTTTCAAGCAAACACGAGAATATCCTATGCAAAAAAGTAAGAAAAACAGTGCTTCTTGAAATCCCATAATGTTATAGTTAACAATCTTGTTACAATCGTGATTCAAGAAATAGGAAAATACTATGTGACCTTTAAAACAATTTTCCTCTCAAGTTACTCGTTACAATCTTTAATAGCAGAAAATCTTCTTTCAAATAGAATCAGTTCTATTATAAGGTTATCTGCCGTCTGGAAGATATCACTTTTACAGGAAAGGTCACTTAAAATGTTATAGGTACTTTCATTTTTACGCGGATTTATCTGCGAACAAAAACGTTTACCAAAATCAGCTTCGGATATTCATATTTTCAATAGAAATTTCATCCAAATCAGTGTTGTGTTTTCTACGTGAAATATAACATGCATACGGACATATTTTCACATTTATAATGATAATGGTAAGTCTTCTTTAAACATAATATAAGCACGTTAAAGAACTAAATAAATAAAACATAGTATAAGCTGTATAATCTCGGTATAACACACCACAGGCACACGCTTCACCAGGGATTTACAAAGCCCGAGACAGATACCCGGACTTATCACTTCTACAAACAGTGGATGCATGTGTGTTATCAATTATCATCTTTCTTGTTCTTGTTGTTATTTAAATAATTGTGTGAGTTTGATAAGAAGTTTATTAACGAATATCTTTGTAAAATAAAGCTTGGGAACAAATTTTTAACTTACAATTATTATCTACCTTTCCGCCCGCGGCTTCGCCCGCTTTGTCGAAAACCTACTAAATTATATACGTAAACCTTGCTCTTGAATCACTCTAACTATTAAAAAACCGCATCCAAATCCGTTTCGTAGTTTTAAAGATTTTAGCGTACCATATCCCTATGGTGACGGCAGGACAAAGAAAGTTAGGTACTTTGTTTTATACATTTTTCGATGTATTAATGAAGATCTCTAAAATCGGTAAAAATTTTGAAGTTCCAAGCTCACACTTAAAAACAAACATGAATATAAGAGACTCAGAGAATAAAATCCAAAAAGCCTTAGAGGCTTTAAATGTTAAAGAGGGTACCTATAAAAACATACAGGCATAATGCATACAAACATGAAAGAATAAAATCTTCCTTCTAGCACAATAAGACAATTACTACTTGGAAAACTACTTGATCTATGAACAAGAAATTAGGCTGTTAGCTTACAGGACACTTTATTTGAGATCGTTTTCTTTTAAGTTTTTTATTTGTTACATTTATATACCTTACTAGGTTTTCGCCCGCAGCTTCGCCCGCGCAGTCAAAGAAAAACCCGCATAGTTCCCGTTCCCGTAGGATTTCCAGGATTGCGTCATTTTCCCGGGATAAAAAGTAGCCTATGTCCTTTCTCGGGTATCAAGATATCTCCATACCAAATTTCATGAAAATTGGTTCAGTAGTTTAGGCGTGATTGAGTAACAGACAGACAGACAGAGTTACTTTCGCATTTATAATATTAGTATCAGGATTATAATATACGTGGGTATATAAAGCTAGTTACACATGAAATAAAAATGCGTGATGAACTTCCTTTGCAGGTTTTAAAATAAGTCGAGGCATTTAGAAAGTTTATTTTTGGACTTTGTAAAGAACCAATCCTATCGTTTCATTTAGCGTTTGAAGCGATACTATTGGTTCATTACGAACACATCCGTTGCTACGCATCCTCGCACATCTCTGATGGAAATGCACCCTAAAGGAGTTGGTTACATTCAAACATATAGGTAAAATTAATAACAGCGTGTTAAAATATATTTTAGAAGTATACTTCTCGGCGCATCAAACAATATTTTTGATATTTCTAGTGATACTAAGTCAATATTAAACGCTTGTTTCAAGTCCTACTATTCTAGATAATATAGGTATAGGTACTTAGCTCACAAACACAGGCCATGAGGGATTTGTCGCACCGTTGTCACTTCGCAAACAAAACCTCTAGGATAGATGGTGTTTATTTTATAAGGACAAATGATGATATTACGTAGATAAATATAAAATAAAATATACATATTTTTATTATCATTTAGCTACAATTTTTTGTAGTGTATTAACCCAGTAGGCTTCTTCGACTAAACCGGACAAAAAAATAATTTTAAACATTGGTTTTATAGTTGCTTGCTATGTAATTATCAATTAAATTTTATTTATTTATAGTTAATGCGTGTTCTAGCTTTAGAAACGGCTTTACAACCCTATTTCTACTCTACTTCCCTCCTGCATCATGCGTGATAATTTTATATAGGTACCTACTTTAAACAAAGCAAGTAGGTACATACACAGCAACTAGGTATAAGTATTAAGTACCTATGCATAAGAAAGGAATGCAGCATAAAATATTACAAATACACATTTCTATTCTTATCTTCTCTATATCTATACTAATATTATAAAGCTGAAGAGTTTGTTTGTTTGAACGCGCTAATCTCGGGAACTAGTGGTCCGATTTGAAAAATTATTTCGGTGTTGGATAGCCCATGTATCGAGGAAGGCTATAGGCTATATATCATCACGCTAAGACCAACAGGAGCGGAGCCACGCGGGTGTAACCGCGCGGCACAGCTAGTCTTTTTATAATCTTGGGTAATTTTTACAAATACATTCATCCTCAGTCCTCACCCTATGATTATACAATAGATAGATTAAAAATTTTATTTGTTACAAATATATTATTTCGACGATTATTTAGTGAAAATAGAACACAATCACCACTTGAACGTATTCAAAACATTGTTTTCAAACAAAAACTTTTCAACGCAATCCCTGTAATCGAAAGATACAGGGTGTCTCATTTATCAAAATCCTTCAAGATTAGAGGTGCGGTGATGGATCATCCTGTTGGTAACATTTATTGAAACTGCGAATTCTTGGAGAAATCTTTGGTCAGCCATTTATGGATTTTTACAAGTAACACTTACCTCTTATGAGGTTTTGTGGAGTCATAAAAAACATTGAAACGAATGGATTTCATATTATCTAGTAAAGACTTAGTAAATATCAATATTAGAGAGCACAGCGGTATTGTCGCGTTGTGGCAATACCGTCACGTCTTAGAGTAAGGCGACGATTTTGATATCTTTGAATTTTGCCAAAGAAGTTTCAGTTCTGACACATGTGCTCGGCACAAACGCTCTTTTTAACCGACCTCAAAAAAAAGGAGGAGGTTATCAATTCGGCCGGTATGTTTTTTTTTTTTTTTTTTTTTTATGTATGTACACCGATTACTCCGTGGTTTCTGGACCGATTTACGTGATTCTTTTTTTGTTCGATGCGGGATGGTGTCGAATTGGTCCCATAAAAATTTTATTCGGATAGGCCCAGTAGTTTTTATTTTATGAGCATTTTTGTCTGTATTTGTAAATGTTGCAAGTGCAAGTTTAAAGTCGGTTGTTTTTAACGCAGTTATTGACTTGTTAACTTCGTCTTTAAGCCATACGTGCATAATTTAGAATCTATACTAAAATGTTATAAATTATAAATAAGTATATTAAGAAACCCGCTTACTAACTACAGTCTATAGTACAATAGGTGAGGTCTTAAAGAAAATTATTCTTGGGAGGTAAAGTATCAAAATTGTAACTCAATCTCACTGCGGTTAACGGACCCTCGTCAAGTATCAAGGTGAAAAGGTATCAAATAACAGTATTATAACTTCGAGATTTTAAACAATATTGTATTGAATATAGGTCTAAAAATAGACTATGAAGTGAGTAAATATATTTTCTTGTACCTAATGGTAGTCTTTTTTAAGGCCACCCTTTATACTGAATTTTATATACCTTTTGCTACATTTATCATATCTTTTACAGAATAATTAGCGAAAAAAATACAATAAAAATTTCAAAACCAATACCTAATTAATTTTTGTTCCAATTAAATAATTTTTGTTTTATTTTTATTATTTGAATCAGATCTTTTTAAGATGTTAGTCAAATTTAGAATGTTATCACGACCTAATTACGTTTTTTAGCGACGTTTACCTAGCGGCTAGCACGTGAACAAAATCGTGGGCAGAACCTAGTATACCTTATAGTCCATTGAATAAAAAGTTCTAGAGTGCGTGAGTTAGTAACGTAAGATGTTTCTTCGGAAACATGTCAACAGTCCCTAGGTAATAAACTAATAAACATACTAAAACCCCGGGACACTAGGAGGAGCCCCTGAGTGGGGGGAGGGGGAAATGGGTTTTTTCCTATATACTACCGTTTCCGAGTTACACGCAGTAAAAAATGATTTTGGACTCATTCAATGGACTATTAACACAGTTTGGCGTGTGCGTTTGCACACCGTGGTTAAGGCACAGTTTTAACTTAGTTGGAAAGTCAACCGCACTGCAGTTAGTAATAAATTTTGCTTCGCGATAAACTTTCGTAATATTCACCTTAAGGTAAACTGGTAAATGCATTTACTATAAGCCTTACACGTGCTAAAACTACATTCGTAATTAAATAACGAGGTTAATATTGTTTAGGAGATGAATTTTACATGTTCAGTAAGTGAAAAACTTTGGTCTAAAGGCCAAAAACGAAAAGAGAAATATTATTTATTATGTAAAACAGGCTTATCGTTATGGCGCGGTCTCTTCCAGGCAACTGTATAGAATAAGGAAAAAGACATTGGATAGGCAGTATGAACAAAGATTGTATTAAAATGAACATACTAAATTTTTCAAAGCAAACATATGCCAAAGTAAAATATTCAAGTCCATAATTAAACAAATAATCAAATTAATCCAGTTTTACCTGGAATAATATCTGTAAATATCTCATAAATTCAATAACAACTTAACTTACTGTATTTTAATTAAATTTTAACGAGCTTAGGGTAAAGTAGAACAATGAAACAATTGTCTTTTAAACAACGAAGAAACAGAAGATACCTATTTCTCGTGTTTATTTTACACGTGTATCTATTATTTCAAATGTTACTAGGAAAATTAAAGACTTAAATACGGGTTTCAGAATATTTATTCAGTACATAGGTAATTAACGTGTTGTGTGAAATTTGTTAACGAAAAAAAGATAACAAATCGAACATTCAAACAAATGAATACAAAAAAAAATTATCCTACTAATATTATAAATGCGAAAGTTTGTGAGGATGTGTGTGTGTTTGTTACTCTTTCACGCAAATACTACTGAACCGATTACAATGAAATTTAGCACACATATGAGGGTAACTTGGATTAACATATAGGATAGATTTTATCACGGAAATCGCACGGGAACGGAAACTACGCGGGTTTTTCTTTGACAACACGGGCGAAGCCGTGGGCGGAAAGCTAGTTGTAGTGTAATGGTGTTTATAATTTTAATGTCACATAATATAGAAAGAAAGAAAGACAAAATATTTTTTTTATATATTTTAAAACGGGTATGCTAAATATCCCTTAATTACTGTCTCTGATGATTATAATTAATCTTCCAAAAAATGATAAATAATTCAACACATTAGATACTAATTTATCACCATTAACATATGAGTGACATGGGTCACCTGTGATCAAATTATGTCCGCCATTTTGACGAATCCCTTCGGATTATCTGTTGCTTTTGATAATAATATCTGAAAGTATTAATTCACCCTTTAGCGATATGCTTTAGCATAATTTGGTACTAATCCCTTTTAGTGGCTAATTGGCTAGTAAATATCAATTGTTACTATGTTAATGCATTGTGTAGTTATGATAACTATCCATACTAATATTATAAATGCGAAAGTAACTCTGTCTGTCTGTCTGTTACTCAATCACGCCTTAACTACTGAACCAATTTGCATGAAATTTGGTATAGAGATATTTTGATACCCGAGAAAGGACATAGGATAGGTTTTATCCCGGAAATCCCACGGGAACGGGAACTATGTGGGTTTTTCTTTGACTGCGCGGGCGATGCCGCGGGTGGAAAGCTAGTAATCTTTATATGTTTGATCTATGATCAGTAATATCTCACCGAAGAAAATCGTTTGTTTTAGGTACTTGAAAACAAATAGATCGATTTAGAAAATTCTTTTACTGTTAGAAAGCTATATCTTCACCGAAAAATGTTGGGTATCTTTTTCATCCCGGGTCAATCAGGAAGAAGCCGGGACAAGTCACTAGTAGATGGCTTTGATT
Source organism: Colias philodice (assembly GCF_061535455.1). Taxonomy (NCBI): domain Eukaryota; kingdom Metazoa; phylum Arthropoda; class Insecta; order Lepidoptera; family Pieridae; genus Colias; species Colias philodice. The sequence continues at coordinate 2,228,094 of NC_143088.1, read as the reverse complement.
CTTTCAGATTCTTCAACTTATTATTCTTTCACTAATACACTGCAGTGCAGTAAAGTACAGTAGAGTACAACTACAGTACAATAACAGTACAGTTCCTGAACAAAACATCCCATTTGATACAATTTAAAGCCCTTTAAAGCATTGCAAAGGATAAAAACTTCTGATAAATTGTTTCCACGACTGAGGTGAAATTATTTTTATAAAAGCTCTTTGCAAAGGCTTATTCGCTTTGTAATTTTCTTTATAAAATATTATTTGACTAGCTTGAACCTACTTTTTCCATTTAAAATTTTTAATTTATATTTTATAGCGTATCTTTTCTGTGAGGCTCGAAGTCATATTTTTTTTGCTCCCAGGGTCGGGAGCAATATAAATTGAGAAATAATTTTTAATTAGAAATATTCAAGAAGTGAATATGATGATGAAGGTCATCATTATCATCACTACATACATACTATCTACTATTTAAAAATAAGTCGGGTTTTCCTTCCTGACGCTATAACTCCAGAACGCACGAACCGATTTCCACGTTTTTGCATTCGTTGGAAAGGTCTCGGGCTCCGTGAGGTTTATAGCAAAGAAAAGGTGTCTCTGGTGGCGATACGGAGTTCACCCGGTTTGCTAGTATGTTATAAAAAACCTCACACCGCGACCTTCCCTCTATCCTATTAATATTATAAAGGCGAAAGTTTGTAAGGATGTATGGATGTATGGATGTATGGATGTATGGATGTTTGTTACTCTTTCACGTAAAAACTACTGAACCGATTACAATGAAATTTAGCACACATATAGAGGGTAACTTGGATTAACACATAGGATAGGTTTTATCCCGGAAATCCCACGGGAACGGGAACTATGCGGGTTTTCCTTTGAAAACGCGGGCGAAGCCGCGGGCGGAAATCTAGTTTGCAATAAACTCGAAAATTACTCAACGTATTTTGATGTGGTTTACATTAATAGACGCGATGTGGTTATTAAATTATGTAATTTCTTAAGTTTTCCTTCAAATCGTAAATTAATTCAAAGCAATGTTAAGCTACTAATTCCCATAAAAGATGCTTCTTACAAAGTATATTCTACCAGACATTGCTACATAGAGTCCCAGAAAAATTTACAAATAAATAAAAACAATTCCTACGTTTTATGCAAACTACTCAGAGGTAAAATTTATTCCTAGTGCTTTTAAGGTTTCAAGTATTGTTACGTTCTGTAAGTTAGTAGTAACAGAAACTTTTATCTTGAAGTGAAACTTGAAGCTCTAAAATATACCTATATTTATAGCTTTCCGCCCGAGTCTTCGCCCGCGTTTTAAAAAAAACCCTTTCCCGTGGTATTTCCGGGATAAAACCTATCCTATTTGTTAATCCAAGTAACCCTCTATATGTGTGCTATAAATTTCATTGTAATCGGTTCAGTAGTATTTGCGTGAAAGAGTAACAAACTAATATAATACATACACATACATCCATCCTCACAAAGTTTGGCATTTATAATATTAGTGGGACAGGATATATTGACTTTAGAACCTTCCAACCTATTGTAATATGCAAATGATATTAAAGGGATTGTTTGTGTTTACGCGCCTGTTATATGATAGGTAGGTAATACATAACATGCTCAGTCTGTGTATAGTCTGTCCACCTCCTTGGTATAGTGGTTGACCCGTGAGCCTAGAACCAAGGGGTCTTGGGTTCGATTCCCGGTGGAGACGAAGATAAAAACAAAATGTCTCGGTCTGGCAGGACACAGAGGGCTGATCACCTACTAGTCCCTAAAGAATATCGATCCGTGAAACAGATGTTTGCAGATTTGCATAATGCAATACCCCTTATCCCACTAGGGGACACGGGACTTCATTTAACACCTCAGTTCAGTTTCTATAGAAATTTGATATAGAAATTCTTGTCGTTAACTCTTGATAGAATGGAGGTTAGGATGATGGTGCTCTATTCCTACCCCCTAGTCAAGTGGCTTTCTGTTAGCGTTGCGTTCAATAGAATAGACTACGAATGTATGAGATTGACGTAGGCTGTAGATAAACGTATCTACAGGTTACGTCAATCTCATACATTCGTAGTCTATTCTATTGAACGCTACGCTAACAGAAAGCCACTTGACTAGGGGGGCTGCTATATGTTGTCATCTATTTTTCTATTCGTTCCTTGTCCCACAATACGTCTCCATTTCTGACGATCAGTTATATAGCGAACACGACTACTAAATTTATAACAGCAGCTATCAAATGCTTCTTCACGCATAAAAACTAAACCTGTCAATGTGGGTCAAAATCAAGTTTAAAGGAGTCAGTTACATACAAATATACAGGTGAAGCTAAAAAAAGCGTGTTGAAAAGCAAATTATGTTTTATTAAAGAAAATAGCATATAAAGGTAATATTAATAAGCCTATTTAAATAGAAACGTATAAAGGACAGTAGCGGTCAACACGGAAGCTTGCGACACTGTGCCACATACACTAATTTGCAACCCGACTGCGTTCGCGGTGAAGGGAAAAGTAAAGACGCCGTCTTATATTGCATTTATATTGTAAACACGGAATTGCATACATATAGATTGATATTTTGTGCAATCCGCTGGTTTTTTATATGATCTTGATCTGCAGGTATGTTTGTATGCAACTGACACCTTTAGACTCGATTTCGACCCAATTTAAATGGACAGATTGAATTCAAACTTTTTACACTTATCAAGAATCGGTGACAATAATTTATAAAAACTAATAAAACACAATGTACTTATATAAGATATAGTAAATTGTAAATCTTATTTCAGTCTTAACCATACTTATTCATTGTGCCTGAGTTAAGTAAAAATTTCAACAGCTTTCGAGTCCGTATTGCACATCACACCACATTTATTACATTAGTTATAATGTGTTTAATGACATATTTAAGCAATCTACTCAATATTATTACGCAGTCATTCGTAGATATACACAGTATACATACTTGTATACGTCTTCTTATACGATATGTACCTACTAATATGCACATATTGTTTTTATCGTACTACTATACACATTTAACGCAAGAATATTATCGTAGTAGTGTAGTCTGGAGTGAATTTCAATGAACACCATTTTCTTCAGATAATTTTCTATCAACATCAGTATTCGATAGCCCATTCATCGAGCTATAGGCTATAGCTATAGCTATATCTATCATCAACCTAATGGCTGGTTCACACTTTGATTAGTGCGAGTGCAGGTGATTAGTGCGAGTGCAGGTGTGTAGTGCGAGTAGTGTCCAATTCAACTGCGAGTGCAGGTGATTAGTGCGAGTGCAGGACAATGGTGAAATTCGCGACGCTACACACTACGCTAAACACTAAACACTAAACACTCCTGTCCAGACGTGTTTAGGCAGGCACACTGCGAGTGGGGGGGAAGGGAGGGCGCGCGGGACGTGGCTACTCGCAGTTCACTCGCAAAAAAATAGAACACGCTTCTATTCACTTTACTACACAGCCTACTAAAAACTTGCACTAAACAGTCGCTGTCCACACTTAGTTACTAAACACCTGCACTCATCACCTGCACTCGCACTAATCAAAGTGTGAACCAGCCAGACCAACATAACACGATCGGAGCAATGCGGGTGAAACCGCGCGGCACAGCAAGTTCCTAATAAAATTCGTATTACATGTAGTTTGTTCCACATTTATCTCAGAACATTAACAGATGGTACCCTAACTCGATTCCACTCTATTCGTTAAATACTAATGAAGTAAATAAGTTCTCTTTGTAACACAATTATTGCGTAAATTAGAAGGATCCCAGAGGCTTTTATTACGTTACATTGTGTAGTATTTTTACGGAATACTAAGAAAAAGGGTAATATATGTTTGTAAGTAATTACTAGGTAAGTAAGTTGTAATAATTAGTTGCTTTAAATCCTCTGAGATGTGAGAATTTAAGTCGAATATGGGTTACCTAAAAATGTCTCTAAATGTATTATGAGGGCGTTTATAAGAGTATACCTACCGCTATTAAATAAACAAAGATTTTTTGTTTGTTCGTACCAAAGAAGCTACGAATATGCGTAATTAAAACTCAAGCTTTAACAATGACGAAGTGGAATAATGAATTATTAGTTATTACCTACTCGGTCACTTTCTAGGCTTGATCGATTCTCATGAAACTTTGTGTGCCTATTGGCTAGATATGTGAATTGGACATCTATTTTTATACCCGTAAATAATAAGAGTAAGGCAGGTAGGCAGAAAATGTTTACCAGGACAGCTAGTGCATTATAAATTGTTTTTGTTACTATCCCATACCCAGCCAATCGAAGCCGGGAAGCACGACTAGTCCTATCTTAGTACAATTCGACTATAATGGGAAAATAATAAATATATTATCCATATTCACTACACGGTAATTTTGTCATGCTTTCTCATTGTCACTGACGTATCACTGTCATTTTATATACTCTGTGAAACAATGACAAGAGAAAGGAAGCATAGTGACGCCCGTAGCACACCTCCGCTGCAGAACTGTAACAGCGGAACCGCAGTAGTTTCGCTCTGTCTTGTCCCGTGTACGAGAAGCGGAACAGTAGCGAAACTGCCTGTTCTAACACATACATCTAACTATTTTTTATCACTTTCTTCGCGCGGTTTCGCAGATCTCTTCTAACGCCAGCCACATTACCGCGCTCACGCCGCTATTTGTTTGCGGTGCCGCATTGTTTTCGCGCGTGTTTGTCAAAACCGACAAAAATAAAACGCGGAACTACATTGTTATTGTAAAAGAGTATGTAAATCATCAAAACTCTGAGGGGTCATTCTAAAAATACATATGTATATGTATAGAAACGATCTTCATGGGACTCGAGTTCTTTAGATAGTAGGTTTTCTCCTAATTTCTGTCTTTTTTTATTAATCTCATGCACCCAAATTCTACGAGTTTTATGTCTTTTCAAAGAAGTCCACAATAATATTTCTTCTTCCTCTGACTCCGATAACGACGTCATTTCGCTTCGATCGTTGCTTCTTGACCACATTCTTGACTGACTCACATGAGGTTTCGCCGATGCCGGTTCCACTAATCAAACTACACTTGATCACAGCGGAATTCATCTAGCGGTTCCGCGGTCATGGTATCGCAGCGGAGGTGTGCTACGGGCGTTAGTGTAACGTGAGCGAAACGTATCGAAAGGCTTGTATAAAAACTTAATTGAATTCAAACTATAAAGCCAAAAGATTTATATCTAGCACCTGGGTACCTATTTCTCAAATACGAAACTGACTTCTTCTTCTTCTTTCGTTCATGGCGTTCCCGATCCCAGTAGAGACGGATTCTGCCCATGTCCAGTGTCATGTATGCACAGATCAAAATTGATCTTTTATTTCAATGACTAAGGTTATAATGTAGCAACTTACTACAGATACTCTGTGCTGAGGAAAAATCACGGAAGAGATTGAGCAGTTCAAGTGCGGGATCAAAAAGAAAATACATACTGTTGAAAAAGAAAATCATCCAATCCCAGACTAAAAAACTTTCGAAGAAATAATTGTATAATGTCACTTACAATTTGCTAATCTAACGATATCACACAAAAATCTTTCCTTTTGCGTACTTTCTAAATATTCATACATGCAAAAACATACCGTCCTTACACAGTCGGTTAATTACCAGAATGGTTGAGATTTAGCTTATGTAACGCGACACTCATTGCCACGGTCGCGTTCTCGGTCAAATATTTTTAGGTTAGGTCAGCGGTATATATCAAGAGTAGCTAGTCCATACTTATATTATAAATGCGAAAGTAACTCTGTCTGTCTGTCTGTTACTCAATCACGCCTTAACTACTGAACCAATTGGCATGAAATTTGGTATAGAGATATTTTGATACCCGAGAAAGGACATAGGATAGGTTTTATCCCGGAAATCCTACGGGAACGGGTTTTTCTTTGAAAACGCGGGCGAAGCCGCGGGCGGAAAGCTAGTAATATATTTATGGTACTTTAGTGTTCACTTGGATTGGAATTCTTTAGTTTTTGGTTATCTGTGTGATAAATATATTTTTATCTGTTGCGTCAAGACATCTTTTTATCTGCGTGTTACAAGTGCCTTATGTATGGTTTTGTTTTTCAAATTAAGATCATGATTTTAGTTTACTAGGATGTAGGTAGTAGGGGAAAATTGAAAACTACATAAATATAATTGCTATTATCCATTGTTATTTTAACAAGGTTGTTCTGTAACAAAAATTATGTATTTAACATAACAACATCTAACATTCCGCGATTCGCTAGGCGACTTCAATCTACTCGTATACTAATATTATAAAGCTGAAGAGTTTGTTTGTTTGTTTGAACGCGCTAATCTCAGGAACTACTGGTCCGGTTTGAAAAATTCTTTCGGTGTTGGATAGCCCATTTATCGAGGAAGGCTATAGGCTATATATCATCACGCTAAGACCAACAGGAGCGGAGTAATGCGGGTGAAACCGCGGAGCACAGCTAGTATAGTATATTAAGATTGGTTGAATACAATAAATGGCAGGCAATATAATAACGAGTCTGTCCAAACTCCAAACTAAATAGCGATTATCCTTTGATACGCAAGTCATCAAACTTCGTTCACTAATTTATGAAGTTGCGGAATTTTAGCGATTTGAAGGGTAAAACAACAATACGCTATTATTCTCTAACGAGCGAAGTTAGGTTTAGGTGCAAAATTTCTAATTAGAGCGGCTATCGTTAATATTTTGTAAGCGGTTGATTAATAAATGAACATGTTTTATATGTATAAGCTTTGGCTACTAAATGAAAAAGTCATTACTCAGTTATTAAGTTCTCTAAACATCGCCCCCTGATCACTTTTTTAAATCACCGTTTTCTTCTTCACCTAGACTCTTTAAGGTGAGTATCGACTTCGCGCTCCAAGAGATCGAACATTGGCGCGCGCTCCAGCCGCGTGAAATGGATACCAGTTTGGAACGCGCGCCAAAATGTTCGTGGAGCGGTCGAACGCGGAGCGGTCCGTTCCGTCGGGTGTCGGTTTTTTACCGCGCATCAAACGTGGCGCGCGCGCCAATGGAGACGGGTTTGTCGTATTTTTTGTGTTTGTTGCGCTCCGAATAATAATTATGGATAACCAAAGTTGCCGTAAATTAATTCAGCTAAGTACGAAAGAAGTTTTGTGGAACAGTAAAATATCTTCGTATCATAATAAATCGCTTAGAGATCTTCTCTAAGCGATTAATTGGTTGGAGAGAAATCAGTAGTGAAATGGGAGTCCCTGTGCCGGAGTTAAAGAAAAAAATGCTGCTGCTGCTCGTACACGATTAGCTTCCATGATGAACGGTCAAACACTGGAACAGTTGCCACGCGCGCCAGGCGCACTTAGTTGATATACTTCAATTATTTGGAACGCGCTCCGCGGAACGCACTCTCGGCGCGGTCATTCATGGCGCGCGCGCCAGGAGCGCGAAGTCGATACCCAGCTTTAGAGTCTACAAAGAGTCTACATGATAGAATGGTAACTCCTATGAGAATAAGATGGCCGACCGTGCGTAGAATGTCATTTTGACAGTTGCAAGCGTATGTTTAATTCATTGACTCCAATATTTATTATAACGATATTTATTATAATTTATGTTCAGTTTGTATTTGTACTTTATTGAACATGAAAAGATCATAAACAATGCATGCATGTTTGTAATTGATGGGTATTAATAACATTACATTTTAATTGATAATTGATATCGACTTAAATTGAACTATCCATACTAATATTATAAATGCGAAAGTAACTCTGTCTGTCTGTCTGTTACTCAATCACGCCTTAACTAATAACTACTGAACCAATTTGCATGAAATTTGGTATAGAGATATTTTGATACCCGAGAAAGGACATAGGCCACTTTTTATTGCGAAATATGTACCACGGGCGAAGCCGGGGCGGACCGCTAGTACTGCTATAAATTGGCTGAGTCACTATAGGGAAATACTCTCGAAGCAATCTAATGTTTATCAAATACAATAGTATCTGTTTATTTATTTATTCATAGAAGAATACTTTATTATTATGAATAGCCGCTTCAATATTGTTATTAAGTTGTAAAAAGTTTTGCTTGAAGAAAGTTGGTTCTTAGTGTTTGTCTTTGAAGTGTTGTCAAAATTTAAAGTCCCTTAAGGATTACAGTTTGTTTTATATCAGGGAAATGTAATTTTAAATACTACTGAAACGAAGAAAAACAAATTTCAAAATACTTTATCTTATATATAAAATTCTCGTGTCACAATGTTAGTCTGCATACTCCTCCGAAACGGGTGGACCGATTCTCATGAAATTTTCTGTGCATATCGGGTAAGTCTGAGAATCGGCCAACATCTATTTAAGCCGGGGCGGACCCCTAGTATTTATATACATTATTTGGTAACCGCGAAAATATAGATAATGTAGTTAAACCAATTTATTATTCTGACGCACGCAACCTTAATGACACCTTGCTGGTTTTTTTATAAACACGACTTACTAAAGTCGTGTTTGTCGTTACCCAAATGCATCAATTCTGAAAATTAGATATAACACAAATATTTTTTCCAGCTATGAATCAATTTTCTTACCCAAATGTTATTTTCAATAATTTAAACTTGTTAGAAATAATATTCACCAATTTTTTCACCAATTTGCAAAAATAGTATCTACTGACATATTGTAGAAAATATATTTTCATTTTCATTCTAAATTAGTTTACTTAATTCCTTTGTCATTACTATTCATTACAAGTAATTTGTTAAAATTATGAGTTTATAAAGAACAATTAAAAAATCAAGTAATTTTAAACTTTATTTTAATCTTCTAAATCATATCTATCACTGGATCACGAGCATTAATGAAAGTAAATTATTAGCTTGTGTCGCGTGCCTCATGCACAACAAAGCCGCGGGTCGTAGATTCGAATCTACATTTTTTTACACGGAACCTTATTATTAATTATTATTACACACTGTAAACTGCGTTTAACCTATCTGATTTGTTTATTAATTTAAAGTATATAGTGCAATTAATCGTTATATAAATATGCATTATGCATGTTTTTAGTTTTAATAACGGTTTTTTTGCTTTGTTAGTTCCAATACACTAAGAAAGTATTGAAGCAATTTAACATTCTCTCACCAAAATGCCTATTGGTACCTATGGTACTATTTTATTAATGACGCATCACGCAATTTTTTTTTATAAGATAAAACTCGGGACAAGCGCCTAGCTATATCTACCTTCTATAAATTTCCAATAATTTATAACCTATCATAGCAACTAGCAAGTTCTCTCTTATATCTAAATGGCAGATACACTGTATTCCTTGTCAAACAAAAAGATTTTATACATGTATTTATGTCAAAATATATAAATGCATCACTATGATGATTTGTTAAGTTATATAATTTTAAGTTAATATTATAGATAAATCTATTTTGATTTTGTGTCAAACCAGGCAAATATGGTAAAGTACACAACATAAATTTGCATTTTGTCTCACTACTAATTTTTAACATTTTTTTGAAACCCTATATCAATGTCATGTTTTTTTAAATTAAAACTATCGTTCGATTAAAACTATCGATTTGTTAATTAATTTATTTTTAACAGGAAACGGATATGTATGATGACCGGTTCGCGTGGTGACTGACCTTACTTATTGTGCCAATGGACGGGGTTCGATGCCCGCTGCTAGTAAAATATTATATCATGAACATAAATATAATATGTGGCTATTTATAAAGCACTAGTAAATCGCCCCGGCTCTACCCTGCTACACTTAAATTTTGTTAGTTTTCAACACAGGTTTTCAATTGTTTCTACAGTCCAATAAACGAAAAAATTATAAAAATCTTATCATTGTTACTAAAATAAACCATTTCCCTTATTTCAGCAAACATCAAAACTATAAAAATACAATTCAAATGTTATTTAGTTTAGCATTTAAATAAGTATAAGTTCCCATTAATTACGTCTGTCGAATATCCATTGATTCTCTACAACATGGAATGGCAGATCTGAGACGGCATCACGATTCATCGTGACTCCTTGGTGAGAGTCGGAGATATTTATGTGTACCTACTGATTGAAGTTATAGCTATATTAAAATGTGTAGAATATATAGCTTTATGACCTAAATACATTGAATAGTGTATAAGTATAATGTATATGTGACCTAGTAAAACACATTGCAATATATAGCAACTATAATTCAGTTTTTGGATATGTTTTTGCTTGCTATTCGCTTTATATCCAAAAAGCCATACAAAACGTCTTTTAACAATCTTGAATCTATATAATAAATACTTATACTCTGCTCTCCCATTACTATCTATGTATAAAAGATAATACATAAAGTGGCATATATTTATATAGACACGCTTACGATAGACAATTTTTATTCCCACATATGAATATATCTACTCGACAACAAACAAAAAAACAAAAAGACACGAGTCACGACAGAACAAACATTTTATTCACAGATAAGAATATACTCAACAAAATAAAGAAACAAAGCAGACAAAATACACTACTGCATACATATTATATACAGATGACATAATCACAGACATAATGCACAGTTGTTATTATGAACTACGCTTAGAATTTGAAAGTTACATACCAAAACATATGCCACACTGTCCTATAACGCTTGTACTTTTAGAACAGAATCCTACCAATTACCACTATTACTTCAATTAACCTTAGAGTATTCAAAAGCACTTGCAACGGGAACTTCAAACAATGCGTTTGGCGGCGAGAACAAAGATGTTAATGGATGCTGCACGAGATCTTACTACGATTGAAATTTATGTTTACACACTGTGCATGATAATATTTATATGTATATCGATAGTATTGTAGAAAGTACTGATCCAAATTAGGTGAAATTTTGTTTGTAGATAGATAATGTTGGAGAAATATGACGCTTTTGACGTGCTAGTGAAGCTGCTGTGAAAAGACGGATAAATTATTAATTTATGAAATGTAATAAATATGAAATTTTATTTACAACATACAAATTGTACATGCATCATAGGTGTTTTGCAATCATTACAGCATATTATGTATTTAAAATATGCTGATAAATATGATAAAAACATCTGAAAAATATTTATATTTTTGGTTTTATGGCATTCAAATGCTTTATAAATATAAATTTATAAAGAATAGAAAAAAATCGATCACGAGGCGGGACTCGAACCCGCATCCTTCGCGTCCCTTCAGACACATAAAACTGAAAGAATAGAATAAATTCGATTGCTCTGGCGGGTCACGAGTGGCTGAGTTGGTCAGGCATCCGCCCCGGAATGGCGCGAAGGATGCGGGTTCGAGTCTCGCCTCGTGATCGAATTTTTTCTATTCTTTATAAATTTATATTTATAAAGCATTTGAATGCCATAAAACCAAAAATATAAATTCAACAAAAAAGGTCGTGTTCCATCGTTACAATATTGTATTCACTGAAAAGTGCTTCATATTGGTTGAAATGGTTGTTAATCATCTCAATAGATGGCGCGCGGTGTGTCCCTTCAGACACATAAAACTGAAAGAATAGAATAAATTCGATTGCTCTGGCGGGTCACGAGTGGCTGAGTTGGTCAGGCATCCGCCCCGAAATGGCGCGAAGGATGCGGGTTCGAGTCCCGCCTCGTGATCGAATTTTTTCTATTCTTTATAAATTTATATCTGAAAAATATATAATCTTTATAAAAAAAATTACATGCTAAAAATAAATATTAATAATGTCGAATAAATATTTCAATAAGCTTTGTTCGATTTTAATCATAACACATCACTAGTTATACAAAGCATCGATATCGACACAGTGACGGCACTACACCAATTTCACACGAACCTCGTAATCACCCATAGTGTTTGCGCCCGCGCATTATGAAAACATTTCTTTGTTACGAAACACTCGAAAGTTAATAGGAATTGGGCTAATATTTTCGTTGTTTTCATTTCACGAGTGTTTTCTTTTTATTTGTTTTTTGAAGTGAAACTTCTTTGGGCGAGCTGAGAGTAAAATTCTAAGGTCGCGTCCTGGCATTACCGTGACGTCATGGAGTAAGGCGACGATTTTGGTATCTTTGAATCTTGCCAAAGAAGTTTCACTTCTGACACGTGTGCTCGGCAGACACGCTCTTTTTTTTCTTTTTTTTCAGTCTTAATATGATATTTATTGTCAAAATATGGTGTACCTATAGTTATGTCTATTGTCTATGTTATTAAAACATCTTAATACTATTATAAAGGCGAAAGTTTGTATGGATGTATGGATGTATGGATGTTTGTTACTCTTTCACGTAAAAACTACTGAACCGATTACAATGAAATTTAGCACACATATAGAGGGTAACTTGGATTAACACATAGGATAGGTTTTATCCCGGAAATCCCACGGGAACGGGAACTATGCGGGTTTTCCTTTGAAAACGCGGGCGAAGCGGGCGGAAATCTAGCCGATCTAACCATGCACCTATTTGCTATTCATATAATACAGGCTCACCCTGCCAAAAAATACGACTGACATTTAATACCCCTATACCACTTTCTAAGGATTATAAACTAGACTGAAATAGAAAGTACAATGCTTGTACAATGACAAAACAATAGAGAACCACTGCACTTTCGCTGAAACAAAGGTTTGTGATTGTTAACTGACTTTCTGCGTATCGATTGACGTGGATTTTACGTACAAATGATAAACTAGCTGTGGTACCGGCTTCACCTGGTTTAAAATATTCACCTACTATCTGTACCATGCGGTTTCTCAGATATGAAACCTTTAGCGGTTGATGGTTCAAAGAAAATAGTCTATGTTCGACCGTGGGTCTTCAACTATTGTTATTAGAAATTTCATTCATATCGGTGGTGTGGTTTAGACGTGAAAGAGAGACAGAAAGACTTTCACATTAGTAAAATTTTCGATTCTTTTCAGAGCAGACACGCGTCTATATTTTACAATGCAACGAATCAACAGAATTAGAAAAATAGAATTGAAAAGGAAGAAATAAATAAATTAATCGTCATTTTAAACAATTACAGTAGGCGCTTGCTAATCCTCCACCGGCAATTTTTCCTCTATGCCGGATTGTCGGAAATGCCGGATTATCGAATTAGTATAGGAAATAAGACTTCATATTTAAAATGGTAAGTTGAATTTATTATAAAAAAAAATGCATAAATTAATTAAAATATTAATTAATTATGTATTAAAATTACATATTAGGTTCATCATTTGTGACGTTTTCGTTCAGTAATCCGGCGTTCAGCTATGTAAAATGCCGGATTATAGAGCGGGCTGTCTGAGTCCCGAAGTGCCGGACTACTGAGCGTGCCGGATTGGCGAGCGCCGGATTATCGAGCGCCTACTGTACATGATTTTGAGTACGAATATCGCGTAAATGCTTGAGTCACGGAACACAGGTTACGTAGGGCATCGAAGTTTAATCCATCATAGAAAATTTCATCGAAATCAATGCGAACTAATCATAAACTACAGCTTAAATCAAACCAAAGCCATACCTTATAATTTTCACACATGCTACATAAAGCTTACCATTCAAATAACAGCTATCTCAAAATAGACTGCCCTTTATCTAGTCAATGTTAGTGATTGCTGCGTGCCTCACGATCTGCCCCTTGTAGCTTTAGCACTCAATTGTGAAACAAACCCATTCGGAGTTTGTTTGAGATTTCAATAAAATTCAATTGGATTGGAATTCGAAAGTTGATGGAGATGGTACAAATCAGAACTCTATGGTCTATGGATCTTCGTGAGAGCCTATGCGTGTAACAATACTAAAAGTAAAGTATGCATAAACAAGGGTAAAAGCAACGAACTATTTAAGCTACATGTCCCAAGAGGTAAAACGAACTATTTAAGGTTTTGTACATGTCATACTATAGGTATTTCCGTAATACATAAAGATTTGCCGAATATATTGGATATTTCTTCGCAATGTGTGAAATAGAAAGCAGACCGTTGGAGTCGCAGTTAATAGTTATAAGCTGGAATTTTTACCTTAACTACCTTATAACATTTAAAAAATATTTATTAAGTAAAAAATGTTATTTAAAACATATAATCGCGTATTAAAATACGAGTTTAATCAAACTAATAAGGATCAAGAGCGCATAACAGTAACTCGTATATGAATGCCCTAGTTTTCTATTTGCGGACGGCGAGACCTAGAAAACCTACATAGTATTACTTATTATAAAATTTATAGTAATATTTTATAAATTTTTTAATATTAATAGGGTTTCCTTGTTTTTAAAAGTATTTATTTATTTATTTATTTAACTATTTTATGTACCATTACATTACATAATATTAAAAGAAATGGAAAACATGCATAGCACATAAGGCAACCTTATCGCTTATCAGCGATCTCTTCCAGGCTGCCCAAGGTAAAGGATAATGAATTAATGATTTATAGGTACACGGGCGGCAATAAAAGTAAAGATAATAGAGAATAAACTAAATACATATTATATGAAAAAGAAGAGGGAATATAATACATACATATTTATTTAGAAGGAAAAGCTAAATTAGAGAAATATTTATATAAAAGAGTTTTAAAGGAAGTTTTCGAGGAAGCTCGTCTAACAGCAATAGGCAAAGAATTCCAAAGTAGTGTAATAACTCAGGCCCCGGAACCACAGACACAATAGAAAATCTATTGTGTCTGGACTCTGGGACCGATCGGGCCGCTTGGGGCTCAATGGGATAAGCAGGTAATGCTCAAGCAAAATATCGAAAGAAATTGTACACCCCTTTGGGCTAAAGTTGGTTGAAGTTCCTTTTAACATCTTTCTACCTCATGTTGTTTTCGCTAGTATTGTATTTCTAGTTTGAATGTCTCATGTATGTTGTAACAATAATAACATGTCTAGCTAATTTAATAACCTAACCGTAAAGACTCCTGTAGAACCGCCATCCTGTTACAAATGACCCGAAATTTTGTATCAGTGTTTCGGGTCATTTGTAACAGGATGGCGGTTCTACAGGGGTCTTAGTAGTTAGTACACAATGACAAAAAGAAAAATGATGGTCAGAACGCTGATACCGGATACCTTAAGATACTGTAATATAAAATATTATAGTATCTTAAGATAAAATATTATAGTATCTTCACCGTGTGTGACGCGCTTTATGTTATGTCAAACTCGTCCTAAAAGTTCCGCCCGTCAAAAACATAATCTGTACAATGTGTACAAATCAATACAAATGTAATATGTACTTAATGTGTCAATAATATGTAAGTGTAGTGGAAGGAAGGTGGAATTCCTCCATTGAAAAAGGGAGGATCCTCGACCAGTCTACTCGACTGGCCGGCCGTTAAGGCCCCGATGAATGATGTCGGAAAGTTGTATATGTGCTCTGTTAGTTGGCAAGGATCTCTCGATCGTATGGTGAGTATTTTACCTGTGACGGGCTTAACTTGCGCGAGAAGAATGCGAGCGGCTGCCAATCACCATCCTTAAGCTGTTGTAGGTATCGCTGTATCTGAAGCGTCAGTTACGAGTTCTAATTTACTTTATAAATTGCAATTTATTTAGATTAAGTTTAGAGTTTTATTTATCATCCAAAACGAATTTAACTTGAAAAGATAAAATTTATCAATTATATACAGCTATTGCCTCCTTGGTACAGTGGTTGACGCGTGAACGTAGAACCGAGGGGTCCTGGGTTCGATTCCCGGTGGAGACGAAGAAAAAAAAAATGTCTCGGTCTGGCAGGACACAGAAGGCTGATCACCTACTTGTCCCTAAAGAAAATCGATCAGTGAAACAGATGTATGAATAATGCATCTGCCCCTTACCCCACTAGGGGACACGGGACTTCACTTTTTTTTTATTGCCTCATCACTACATAGTATAAAACAAAGTCGCTTTCCCTGTCCCTATGTCCCTATGTCCCTTTGTACGCTTAAATCTTTGAAAGTACGCAACGGATTTTGATGCGGTTTTTTTTAATAGATAGAGTGATTCAAGAGGAAGGTTTATATGTATAATAACATCCATTAAATAGTGGAGAAGTACTGTTATTTTTGAGGTTTCTAATGTGATGTCGTAAAAAATTACATTTTTTCCGCTTACATTGCAAACGCAGGCTGAACCCTACGAGTTTTATCAAAATAATGTACTAAGTATTATGCACATTGAAAAGGTCTACAGAAAAGTCCGCGATGGTATATGTCTATCTCTTATGGATAACCCACAATAACTTTTTTTTGTCATTTAATTTTTACGACAAATAATGGCTAATTTTCGATGCGATTTTAACCAAAACAGCATTAATCCTTAACCAATTAAATACCTTCAATACATTGTTCATTTAATATAGATCTATATGACCCTTTACACCGTATGATTTAAGTGAATATTTTCGAAGATATTACAGATTTAAAAATTGCGGGACGTAGCGTTTGCGGCGGTACAGGCCGTTCGCCCGGCTATCTATTTTATAGCCGTGCGAAGCCGGAGCGGGCCGCTATGTTTGTTATATACAACGTTCACAGTTTTTCTGTAGTGAATTTAGTATCAGCATTGCACCCGTGCGAAGCCGGGGCGGGTCGCTAGTTAAAAATAATTTATTCACCAGTAGCTAACAAAATTAAATCAAAGCAAATAACTCAAGACAAATGCGCAATTTCCTTTAGCTCAAACGTAAAACGAAACACCTCTATTTAAGTTAGAAGTATTTTACAATAAGCTCGTCCATTTGAAATGCTTTGCTAACTTTTAATGGAATCTCTAAGGGGCTTATTGTTGGAACTTTCCAATTTAAAACCGCTGTATTTATTTTTGCGTACATCTTTAGATCAATATTAGTGTTTGAAAAAATAAAATATCATGAATAGAGAATGTGGTGTGAATCTAAACTACCCGCTTAAAACTAACATTTCTATAATCTGCTCATTTGCAATCTGCAATCCGTAGAAACTGGACGTAAAATAGTTAGTTATATATTTTTATATAGTTAAATAATACCTACTGTCAGGCCATCCTTTAATTTTTTGTGGCTTCGTACATAAAAAAGAGCGACTGTGCTGAACACACGTGTCAGAAGTGAAACTTCCTGGCAAGATTCAAAGATATACATCGTCGCCTTACTCCATGACGTGACGGTATTGCCATGACGCGACCTTGAAATTTTACTCTCAACGCGCTTAAAGAAGTTTCACTTCAAAAACGAATTCAAACAATACTTTACATGTTTACAAAGGACGAATTCGTATCTCTGTTAACAAATAATAATAGTTTAAAATAATTTGGAAAATCCAAAAGTGCACGCCTCATAATTTTTTTTTAATAAATATTTATTAATTATTATTTTTGTTTATTTAATAACAATTAAACCACATCGAATCAGACCCTGAAAAATGAAAGGGTTCTATTCCTGAGCATACTCAAGCGTAAGAGAAAAAAAAAGACTCGATTAGTAAAGTATTTCGGTCGCTATCGTGTTAACAAGAAAAAGGATCCGCACCGCACATACAGACACACGGACGTCCAAGACAGAACTTTTTTAAACTGTTTTTTAACTAGTTTAAATAACAAAAATGACATCAAAAATATCATGAACGTTAAAAATAGTGTTTTTTCTTAATATGTGTGTGTATGTATTATCTTACAAGTGCAATGTATGATACATAAAGACATTTTAAGTTTGAAAAATCAGATGTTTTGCGCGAAGTGACAGTAGTACCCACCTCAACGCTTCGCTTATGAGGCGTGCAAAAAACTAAAAAACACGCTTTTTATAGAAAACCGAACTAAAAAATAGAAAATTTTTATCAAATTAGTGTATTGTCATCGGTCCTCAATAAATCTACAAAGTTTGAACGAAATCTGGCCGTTTAAAGTGGGTCAAAATCGCGCCCAAAGAAGTCGGTTACAAACATACAGGTGAAGCTAATATAAAGCGTGTAAAAAGACAACCTATAGTAACAAAACCCTAACATTACATTTTATTGCGCTCATAACACGGGTTTGCTCATAATGGGGGTTAATTTATTAAACCGTTTATTTTTTCGTGTTATCTTTAGGTTCGTGCTGTTAATTTTACGACATATTGGTGCGTAAAGGTTGGTCCTAGGTTAGACCTTTTGAGGTTATTTAGATTTATGCGATTAGAACTCTAGAAAGAAAACTGCTTTAAATGTTCATTTGACAATTTTGTGTAGAAATAAAATTGATGAGTTAAGGAAATGGGAAATATATACACTGTTGAAAACTGTTGTATTTTATACGCACTATCAAATTACTTTGATTTAATCATAAAATTTTGTTACCTATAAATGCAATTTCAATAGCACAATAATTAATAAAACGTAAAATATATTTTTCAGTAAAGCACAAAGTTCATCATCTCTTTGACTATATTCATTACCTAATGAAACCTATAGAGAGACCAGTGCTGTGTACTAACTTCGAGTGCTCCTTACAAACTAGTTTCCACTAAAGTTCCGTCGCAATGCGGTGATACAAGACGGATATAGTGTAAGAGATGATGATGAGATGCTGTAATTAACTATATAAATTATTTTAAAATTAATTTATTTCAAAAATGTTGAGAGTGAGGCATATTAAAGAATCATAAAATCATTACGTATTTATATACTTGCTATAAAATTTGGAATGTAGGAAACTAACGCATTCATGATATAACTTAAATGTTATGTTTCATAATTCATTTCATTATTGAATTTATCTAAAGCCGCAATATCTCGAATTCCGATATACAAAATTACAAATTGATACATACAATAACATCAAACAATAATTTTGTCTATTTTCCCATTATTACATAGGTACTAATAAATTAAACATCGTTCCACAAAAACACAATCAGCTCCCACACTATATCACTACGCTCATAATTTTTGCAACAAGCTCCTCAGTTCGGAGGTCCATAGAGGACCGCTAATAAAGCTCCTCACAAAATTGCCATCCTTTAGAAACTTCCCCGGAATAGTGTTGCTATTTTTAGCTCATTTTAGAGAAATAACTTTTGAGGGAAACATTATTAAAATACTAGCTTTCCGCCCGCGGCTTCCCCCGCGTTATCAAAGAAAAACCCGTTCCCGTAGGATTTCCGGGATAAAACCTATCCTATGTCCTTTCTCGGGTATCAAAATATCTCTATACCAAAATTCATGCAAATTGGTTCAGTAGTTAAGGCGTGATTGAGTAACAGACAGACAGACAGACAGACAGAGTTACTTTCGCATTTATAATATTAGTATGGATATTTTGCTACAACTTTGCTAACATTATAATACTGTTACAGTACAAATAGATGTTTCAGAATTATAATTAACCTACTTTTTACGAGTATAAAAACTAAATTTAAACAAAATTAGAAATAGGTTGTTAGTAGACGAATTTAAGACGCGTATAATATGTCTTTATTTAAGCGGTAACCAAAGATCAAAATGATTCCATTTTTAAATACATTAAAAATTAAAAAAAACACACTATTTCCAGATTGACCGATTTCTAATAAA
Organism: Colias philodice; assembly: GCF_061535455.1. Taxonomy (NCBI): domain Eukaryota; kingdom Metazoa; phylum Arthropoda; class Insecta; order Lepidoptera; family Pieridae; genus Colias; species Colias philodice. The sequence continues at coordinate 2,208,551 of NC_143088.1, read as the reverse complement.
TTAGTTGTGTATCCATACTAATATTATAAATGCGAAAGTAACTCTGTCTGTCTGTCTGTTACTCAATCACGCCTAAACTACTGAACCAATTTGCATGAAATTTGGTATGGAGATATTTTGATACCCGAGAAAGGACATAGGCTACCTTTTATTGCGAAATATGTACCACGGGCGAAGCCGGGGCGGACCACTAGTAATCTATAAGTTCAAAATAGGTCCATTACTTTTTATAACTATTTTATATCAATGATATCCTGTTAGAACGTTTGCCGCTTCAACAACAATTACAGATATTCATCGCCATAACAATAACGCACCATACAAAACAAACCCAACTCAATTACAAAGAAACATTGCATCAAATTGAAACATAAATGCATCACAAACAGCGGAAGTAACCATACAGAACCATACAAACATCAAGGTCCAATTAAATGGCCACACCCACGTGTCGATATTGTATGTAAGTACATATTGATGTAATGGGTATCAATTTGAATACATTATGGTAACCTTCTTGGACATGTATTGTATTTGTCTCATTGTCAATGCCCGAAATCTATAGTAATATTATAAAGCTGAAGAGTTTGTTTGTTTGCTTGAACGCGCTAATCTCAGGAACCACGGGTCCGCATTGAAAAATCATTTCACTTTTAGATAGTCCATTTATCGAGGAAGGCTATAGGCTAAATATCATCACGCCTATAGCAATAGGAGCGGAGCAATGCGGATAAAAAAAACGCAGGGCGTAGAAAACGTGTAAAATAAACTAGTAATTTCGCTTGAAAAAATAAAACTATGCTATCTCAAAAACACACGTTTTTTTTTTAATTATCTATGAACCTTCATTGACAGTTTCAATTACACATTATAAAAAGCTATTTTACGCTACAGAGCGCACCAATAACCTTTCTTGCCTCAGTGGGTTTAAACTAGTAAAAGAGGAGGGTTTATAATCGTCATTTTGTCTACGAAATCAAGCTGGCCTTCTTTAGATAGAAGTATTTTGTTTCCAGCATAAACATACCAAGTTTTTACAAAAATATATGAAACTAAGGTAATAAAAGCAAAATTGTTGAAATCTATAAAAAATACGTCTCCATCTTACAAATAAATATCAATATATATACATCTTATATATAAAATTCTCGTGTCACAATGTTAGTCTGCATACTCCTCCGAAACGGGTGGACCGATTCTCATGAAATTTTCTGTGCATATCGGGTAAGTCTGAGAATCGGCCAACATCTATTTTTCATATGTACCACGGGCGAAGCCGGGGCGGACCGCTAGTATATGTATATAATAGGTACTAACAAAATAAACGCACACGTCAATCATCTATTCACACACACAAAACAACAACGAGAAATCTATTTAAAATAACTATATTCACAATGAGTAATAATAAGTACTATATTCTAGGCACGTGCCTTCGATTCAGTAGGGGCAGTCCAGGAAGTTAACGTCTATTACTTGGCACGTCATATTTTATGGCACTAACACAAGTACTGTTAGAATCTATTATTTGATGCAACCAATATTTCCTTTGAAATTAGAAAAGTGCAAAATATGAAGAGCAATTCAAGACATTAGTTAATTTATTGTAACCGACAGATAAGTAAAAAGAACATATCAAATAGTTTTAAATCTAGCTAGTTGCAAATATATTCGAAATTATAAGTTGCTAATAACATATTGCATATTCGTACCGAATTATCTACACTAATATTATAAAGAGGAAAACTTTGTTTGTTTGTTTGTTTGATTGTAATGAATAGGCTCATAAACTACTGGACCGATTTTAAAAATTCTTTCACCATTCGAAAGCACATTATCCACGAGTAACATAGGCTAGGTTTTATCCCGGAAATCCCACGGGAACGGGAACTATGCGGGTTTTTCTTTGAAAACGCGGGCGAAGCCGCAGGCGGAAAGCTAGTAATATATAATTGTTAAGGCAACAAGTTCAACCAGATCATTCTGTTCAGGTTTCTCTCTGTCTATTTTGTACATTATTAACACCACCAAAGGTCATTACACCTAAAAAGATGCACAACTCGATAGACCATCAAAGCAACTAAAGTTACATCATAGCGCGTGATCTATCCCCAAATTGCTGGCACTTTCTCTGCTCCGAATATCGTAATTACTGTGTTTTCGCTCGTTTCACAGTTTAAAGGTGAAGACGTAACGATGCTGTAAGTGCTGCATTTCACGTCGAATTATGCGTTATTGTAAAATAATTAACTTGCCATGTTTATTTTGATCTATTCTTCGGTAAATAACTTACTTTATTCTCAGGTAGGCTAGAAGAAAACTTTGGTAATAAATATGCCTTTTGTACAGAAATGTTAAGTATAATATTATGTACTAGCTGCTCCGCGCGGTTTCACCCCCGTGGCTCCACTCCTATTGGTCGTAGCGTGATGATCTATAGCCTATAAGCCTTCCTCGATAAATGAGCTATCTAACACCGAAAGAATTTTTCAAATCGGACCAGTAGTTCCCGAGATTAGCGCGTTCAAACAAACAAACTCTTCAGCTTTATAATATTAGTATAGATTAAAGTTGAAACTAAAGCAGTGTGCGATATCTAACAAATACATAAAATGATATATAAAAGTAACATTACACATTTAACTTGCGTACTCATTTTGAGTTCAGGCCCAATACTTATTTGTGGTGTGTTAACACGTGAATTATTTACCTCAACGCTAATGGTAAGCACTTTAGGCTTACAATTAGGGCTACATTTTCGATGTAGGTAAAGTCCGTTTTAGTTGAAATAACTGAAAACAGGCTGAAAAGGTCTGATTTATTTTGCGGGTCCTTAAAGGCAACAAACAACTAAATTTAGGGACTATTTACGATAAAATCCCCAAAAGGATAGAAAGGCGGAATCGTCTAGCAAGGAATGCACTATAAGGGGGAGAAATTATACCATCATTGAACCTAAAGCACTGGAAAGTTGATAAGTCAAAATTCTCTGTCATAAAAGTAGCAAAATAATATTGAATTGGTACGTTTTTCGCCAACCTCCCAAAACCGTTACAATAAAAAGAAACATAGACCATCTAAAATATCAAATTGAATCTACATCACCTTCACGTCTCACTAGCTAGCTGAGACAAAGGTCACTGCATTATTCACAATAAGTACCTGCGAATTTGACATTAAATAGTTTAAAGGTTACGCACCCAAGGTCCGCTTTAATACTGCATAATAAACAAGTTTTAAATAAAGTGACATATTAAATGGTGCCATATTTGGTTTGGTTGCAATAAAATTATTTCGAATTTATTTTCGAATGAGGTTGAAGAACGTTTGGCAAATCTTTCAAAATGAACCAAGGATTTTGCGAATGGCTATAAATAAAATTTTAATTGGTTTTCAAGTTTTGGACACTGGGAAAATATATGGCAAAATGAATATTTATTTTGACTGTCTGGAAAAGTATAAATATCTTAAAGTGAACTTGAGTTTCCAACTCGCGAGATCAAGGAAACCATAAATAACGGAAGGTAGGAAGAAGACTCAAGGAAATCTCAGATTGTCATGAAAATATTATATTTTTTTAAGGTAATGTTTCCCATAAATTCTTCAGGCGATTTCAATTTTCAATCCTATGAACTTTGACCATTCAATATGTTCGATCAAAGCTAATCGAATAATTATCGATGGACCTTATTTTTTACCTAATGAAAAATCAAAAAACCGACATGTCGAAGAATCAAAAGTTCGATGACATGTGACATTTACCAACCCGTACTTGGCTAGCGTGGTGGATTATGGCCTGTACCCTCATAGGAGGCCCGTGTCCCAGCAGTGGGAACGTAATAGACTGATAAAGAAGATGATGATGAACAAATGAATCAAACCATACAGTCGAATCGTTCTTTTTAAAATCGTCGAAGGTCGCTTTAACCAAATCTAAAATTTACACAAATCTGCCTCGTGTATTCCACGCTTCATTACCTCAAACAACATTAAAAGCAATTGGTTCTGCTATCGAAACAGAATCTCTTGTGAAATGTCATCAGATTCTAGATTATCAAGGCAATTTATGCAAGTCTGGATTTGGTCATCGAGCAGATGTTGTAAAATGTATCCTGATGAAAATGTTTCGCTTTACTAAATTGATGTGGATGCAATTTGACACGTGGATAAATTCACGTTTGAGATATCATATTTTACGGCCCTACCTTATTGCAGGAAGACAAAAAAATGTTGTGTGGTTTTATGAAACCACGGTAAAAGTGAAACTTTCCGAACACTGCTTTATACCTACTCGGCAGCCGACCGTCACGCGACATGCGCTACACAGACCAAAAAGTTTGAGACGATGTAATAAAAGTTTCACTTCACTACATAGTATAAAACAAAGTCGCTTTCTCTGTCCCTATGTCTCTTTGTATGCTTAAATCTTTAAAACTGCACAACGGATAGAGTGATTCAAGAGGAAGGTTTTAGTATATAATTTATTAGGTTTTAGACAAAGCGGGCGAAGCCGCGGGCGGTAAGCTAGTTAAAAATAAGCAAGGATGAAGTAAAGAAATTTAAATGCCTCCAGATTGTGTGCCAGGACAATATGCAATTTTTGCAATGCACTCGTTTTTGTGTTGCTTAGAAATAAAAACCTGTATTATATTAAAATGCATTTTTAGATTCACTAAGGTCAAGTGATATTAACACAAGAACCACAAAAAGTTATTTATGACTACCAACTCCGACTTTGCTCATTTTTTTCGTATCTTGGTCACAATTTAATAATATCAAAAATCTCAATTCCAAAGGTTAATTGAGGCGACGCGTTCGACTTACTTCATTATCAGCTATAACAAATATACCTGAAACAAAAATATTTTTATTAATAAGAATGTATTTGATATCAAACCTCATTTTATTTAAAAAAGGGCTACATAAACATCTCTATACTCAATAATAATTAAAACCTCTGTCAAATAGTACCTATTGAAATATTTTTTACTAGCTGCGTCTCAGAGTTTCACCCACGTGGCTACGCTCCTGTTGGTCTTAGCGTGATGATTTATAGCCTATATATAGCCTTCCTCGATAAATGGGCTATCTGACACCGAAAGAATTTTTCAAATCGGACCAGTAGTTCCTGAGATTAGCGCGTTCAAACAAACAAACTCTTCAGCTTATAATATTAAGTATAGATTTTTATTATATTAAGTATGAAAATGTATTAAAATTAAAAAAAAATAAGTCATTTTATATGAACATTTCAATTTGTATTAAATCTTACTAGAACCAGATCTGTTTCCTCAGCATGAAATAAACCATTATCCGTTCTTAGCCAATCTATTTGAACAATGATACTTTACCATCATTCATAAAGCTGCCAAGTACAGTTATTCCAGAAACTATGGGATGCAATCATTCTCGCTATATCTGTGCAGCCAACGATTGTGTAATTGTTTCAGATATTGTTATAGATATTTCGTTATAATAGTCCTTACTCTGAGTAAGTCCTCTCGCGTAGTGTACTTAATAAATGTATACTAAAGATTCCTCGAGAACCATGTTACCATCTATTGATTAAAACAGAATGAAAATCGGTACAGTTTTGAGTTTACTGCGGACACACAGACTGACGCGGTCGAGGCCTCAATATATATACATAAATAATAATAAATGCGAAAGTGGTTTTTTTTCTTTGTTTTTCTTTCTTTCATGTCGCAACGGAGTGATTTTTTGGTATGATTTCTGGAGATAGTAACGGCGAAAAATTTCATTCCCATGAGAACTTCCTTTAACTGTATTTAACACGTGTGAAGCAGCGGCCAAAAGCTAGTATGTTCATGCAACATCTGCCATTTTATCTGACAGATAAGTTGAAGAGAACAAATCCAGTAGCTGTGAAACAAGTTTCTTTATCTACAGTAATAGGACGCTTAGCAACAGGTCCGATTAGACAACGAAATCTAGTACCTACCCATTTCACAGAAAAATATTCTAGTTTCGATTTACTTTTATCTTGAACTTGAAGCTTTTGAGCGATTTTTTCCAGAATTTCAAAGACTATTCGACAGTTACGTGATGTAGGATGACTTTGATGGACAGAGAATGTTATGGAAGATACAATTTTGTGTCACGGACGGAAATTGAGGTAAAAATTCGGGTATGAACACTGTGACACACTTTCTATATAAATGTTAGTAAAGGTATGTCAAAAAGTGTAATAGACTGGATCAGCAAGACGTCGTGATACGTCGCTCTTATGAACGATAAATAAATTTGGTAGTGCTTTCTTAATATTCATCACTCGTAATTTAAAACTGTAAATAAATAAGAGATTTCTTATTGCTATTTCGAGTGGTAGTTGTATAGGGAAATTTATAGGTAACTAGCTTTCCGCCCGCGGCTTCGCCCGCGTTTTCAAAGAAAAACCCATCCCGTAGGATTTCCGGGATAAAACCTATCCTATGTCCTTTCTCGGGTATCAAAATATCTCTATACCAAATTTCATTCAAATTGGTTAAGCAGTTAAGGCGTGATTGAGTAACAGACAGACAGACAGACAGAGTTACTTTCGCATTTATAATATTAGTATGGATGTGATGGAAAATATTAATTATTAATCATAATATTTCACACATCGTCTGAACGTTATTCTATACATTGCCTAGGTATTGTAGAGAATACCTGGACTATATAAATTACCGGTAACATATACAGTCTACATAAACACGATAGCTAGCTGTAAAACATTCTACATACAAATTATAAATGAAGATTTCCTTTGAACCTTAATGTTAACCATACATTTAATTACAATCAAACAACCGTAAAACATGAATTAACACACGTTTAAACGCCGATTAAAATACAATAAATACAATTCAATTTTAACAGAGATAAACCATGTATGGTATTGATCGATTCACTTTAACCGGTTGTTAAATTAACTGACCGTTAGAGATAAGGTTTAGTTAAACGGTTTCTTTTGATATTTTAATTACTTAATACTTTTTGTAGTTCAAGATCCGACAGCTGATTTCTACGGCTATTCGTTTTATAATTAATACCTTCAGAGTAAGTTAAATTAATAGGTTAAAAAATGCTGTTTATTTTATTTATTGTAACGGTAACATACGAACCAAATATGATAAGTATCAAAAAGCCCAGTTATCCTTGATATATTTAGTAACTAACCTCCGCCTGTTTTAGCCCGCTTTCACACAAAACCGCGCTTTTCCAAGTTTCATCAATATCTGTTCAATACTTTTGGTGTGGTCCAGTAAAAACATTCAAATTCTAAACTTTCGCACTAGTAGGTATACTCGTAAACCATAGTATAATTACATTGGTGTATATGTATGAAGTGCGTAATAAAACCAACCGGTTAGGTTAAATAAGCACCTCCTAATAAAGTAGGGACGAGGGACATTGTCGTACGATTCATTCATCCAAAGTTTGCCGCCAAAACTTTTGTTGGAAAACAACTTTAATAAACTATTTCGAAGTTGATGGAACTCGATGACTGTGTAGGTTTTTTATGGGCTTATTTTCAAGCAATTTTCATAGACTGATTTTTATTCGAATTTTGCTTTTTTTCTTAAGAGCTGTTTTTCAAATCGCAATCGTAAACAATGCTTCACAAAAAATATCCTAAAGAGAGCAGAGAGTAGCTAGAGGTCAAAAATGATTCTCAAAATAATTAAAAACACAAATTTTAATAAAAGGATAAAAAACTGTCTTATACCTATTTTAAATTGGATTTTACGTTTTTTTATACTTATAGGTAGGTATAAATCCTTTCCGATAAAGCTTTTAAAAACAAATAATTTATTCATATGCTTTTAAAAGCTTTATCTTTATTATTTATTAAACCAGTATCGAAGGTCGTACGTTGACGTTATGAGAGCGTTTTAATTAATATGAATGTAGAATTAAAGTTTCTTATTGAAACAGTTCGGTAAATATAAATTTATAAAGCATTTGAATGCCATAAAACCAAAAATAAAAATAATTTGGAAAATCCAAAAGTGCACGCCTCATAATTTTTTTTTAATAAATATTTATTAATTATTATTTTTGTTTATTTAATAACAATTAAACCACATCGAATCAGACCCTGAAAAATGAAAGGGTTCTATTCCTGAGCATACTCAAGCGTAAGAGAAAAAAAAAGACTCGATTAGTAAAGTATTTCGGTCGCTATCGTGTTAACAAGAAAAAGGATCCGCACATACAGACACACGGACGTCCAAGACAGAACTTTTTTAAACTGTTTTTTAACTAGTTTAAATAACAAAAATGACATCAAAAATATCATGAACGTTAAAAATAGTGTTTTTTCTTAATATGTGTGTGTATGTATTATCTTACAAGTGCAATGTATGATACATAAAGACATTTTAAGTTTGAAAAATCTGATGTTTTGCGCGAAGTGACAGTAGTACCCACCTCAACGCTTCGCTTATGAGGCGTGCAATATAAATTCAACAGTTCGGTAATTATGATCAGTTATGCAAAAAGAAACCACTTCATGTAGACCTTTGACTGACCGGTTGGCTTGGTTGGTAGTGGCCCTGCCTTCCAAGCCAGAGGTCGTGAGTTCGATTCCCACCCGGGGCAAATATTTGTGTGATGAACATAGATGGTGTTAATTATCTATAGAAGTATTTATTTAAAAAAATATATATTATGTATGTTTATCAGCCACCTGGTTTCCATAACACAAGCGAAAGCTTAGTATGGGATCAGATTGTGCCGTGTGTGAAAATTGTCCTGAAATATTTATTATTTATTTACCTTTCGATACATTATGAAATAAGTATGCAATTGTTACCAAGTTATTTAAAGACCCATACAATAAAAATACCCATAAAATAGCAATCAAACATTTTTTCCAATCACAAAAGTAGTCATAATTCTAAACAACTTTAGTTTACGAAAAATATAAAATTCGGCATCACATCTTCGCAAATTTCTAAAGTGAATTTTCTTACCACTACCATAAAAAATACTATAGCTACAGACAAAACATATTTAACTAAATGTAACAAACAATAGTAGCCATTTCAGGTCTTCAGGTTATGAGAGACGTTTCAAAGGCTTAAACTCTAACTTGCTCTTATATCCAAAGTTATATTCAAACAGGCGGACTAATTAAAACAGTTTCAACAGGTACAATATCCAGCAAACACAAAATCACAGTGATGTAGCAAATCACTGTTATTTTTCACAATCACGTGACATCGTTATTCATATTATTACTTAACGTTAATTACGTTACGTTACTTACCTACTGTGTATACAAATATATATTTTTTAATGTCGTGTTTCTCACAATTACCAATACGAGAAAACACGATTATTTAATTTTATATGCCAAAATATATTGCAAAGTGTAAATGCGAAGACAAAATTCGATGACTTCAGTGGGAAATTCTAATTAAAAAAAATCTAATTCATACATATTGTTGAATGAAAAAAATGAAAGAATGTAGTAAGCTTATCGTAGTTATTATTTATTCCATTTCGTATAAGATCCTCTTTCCCCGTCGCATTTGCGTAAAAAGTCATAAGGAAAATGAACATTAATTAATAATTTGTACCTAATTGTTAAAAGGAAATTTACCCAGAATATGATCCCGGTTAAAAATACAGAAAGTAAATTAACAAGCCTATTTTGAAAAAGACGTCATTTTCCAACGATTTATTATGAAAGAGTCATCCTTTTTAAATACGATTAATTTCACTAAATTACTTCCAGAGTATTCATTGAATTCGCTGTTAAAAATCACAGTGACTATTCAATAAGTAACAGTGATATTTAACAGTGACATTGTAGCACCCCTAGCTGTAAGCTCGTACAACTTTACGGCTTACCGCCGTTGCATAATGGTTGCAATTAAGACCTTACTATTTAATTGGTTGAATGAAGTCCTATTGCTATAATCTTTCAAGGTATTTCTGAACAAGGAGACTCATTAAATAATTTAGACCTTCATAAAAATCTTAAATTAAATATCAATAAATGCTTCCTTTTAATGTGCTAATAAGAAAGCTCGTCTTCTATTAAACATTTTGACAAGTTGAATCTTAGAACCATTTTACTGCTCTGTGGCTTACCACGGTTGCATAACGCCAGCAATTAAGAACTAACTACGAGTGCTCGATTGTACTGGAACAAGACCATATTGACAGGAAATTCTATAGCGTTTGATTTTATCTATCACTAGCTAACCGCCCGCGGCTTCGCCCGCTTTGTCTAAAACCTAATAAATTATATACTAAAACCTTCCTCTTGAATCACTCTATCTATTAAAAAAACCGCATCAAAATCCGTTGCGTAGTTTCAAAGATTTAAGCATACAAAGGGACATAGGGACAGAGAAAGCGACTTTGTTTTATACTATGTAGTGATTTACATTTTATTCAACTCTTTTGTATTTTTTATTAGTATAAAGATGATAGAATATTATAGTTTTCTAAAAAGTGTTAAGTTATGTCCTTACAATGTACATAGGTATATATCTGTATGTTATTACATTACCATACATTGTTTGTTATGTGAATATGTGTTTATATGTACGTTTATCCAATACTCTTCAAAACTATTAAACAGATTGTTCTTCTCCTCATTTTTTCGTAAATATAGGTGCGCTCCTTTTTTATCAGTCTCATATGGACACGATGTAGACCGACACACTAAGAGATCAGCTTTATGCACTTTTAAAATACCAAGATCACTTTTGCCACAACCCAATGCCAAAAATTGCTAAATCTGAAGTGAAACATCCAATAACTATACAATACAGTTTTTACAATTGTTAATTTTACACTTCGATATTTTTGCCATTTCAAATTAAAAATGGCCGTTATACTACTGCAAAAACATGTTCTTGTTCCAACAAAAAACTTCGTCCACGCTCTAATGATAGTTGACTTTAATTGGCTTAAACCGTGGGAATCGATTACAATTTCTACGTAGGCTTTAGATTAATTTATGTAATAAACTAGCTTCCGCCCGCGACTCCGTCCGCGCGGAAAAATTAAGATTTATTTATTTCTACGTATTTTTTTCGGGATAAAAAGTATCCTATTTTATGCCCAGGATAATAAGGTATAATTATACCAAGTTTCATCGAAATCGAACCGTTAGTTTTTACGTGATGCCTTCCCATACAGACAGACAGACAGACAAAAATTTTTTTAATCACATATTTGGGTTTGGTATCGATCCAGTAACACCCCCTGCTATTTATTTTTTCAATATTTTCAATGTACAGAATTGACCCTTCTACAGATTTATTATATATGTATAGATAACGGATTTTATTTAAACTAACTAGTCATTTTTCCTGGCTTTGTTTAAGTTTGCATTAATGTACCTACGATAATATTCCTAGTTTTCAACTAATTTCAATGAAATTTTGCATGAGTGAGCAACAAAATTTTACACAAAAACTCATATATTTATGATAAAATTAATCAACTAGTAGTTATGTAAAAATTAACTACGTATTCAAGAGTTTTTAAATGCTCAAAAGAGATTAAGCTTCAACTGAACTCTAAATTAGGTACAAATAATAGTGCCTAGGCCCTAGTATATAGTATGTACTAGATTCGTCTACATTCACACACTACATTCAACAAATCTCTATTGTAGCATTCAAAATATAATATCGTATTACACAGAGGAAACACTTCCATACGAGAAATAATTAATAAACTATAGAATATAGATATAGGTAGGTATATGTCAGAAAATCCCTACTAGTAGTAATTAACATTGAAGCAGGGAAAACTTATCAAATTAGCTGGATTATGTAGTTAATTAATGTTATATAGTTAGGGATAACAGATTTTGTATCCATTTTCTATATTTATATTAGACTAGCGGTCCGCCCCGGCTTCGCCCGTGGTAAATATCTTCAGCCCCTTTTTCGCAATAAAAGGTAGCCTATGTTCTTTCTCAGGGTTGAGAAAGAACAAAAAGAATTGAGAAAGAACGAAAAGATTATCTGTGCCTAATTTCATCAAAATCGGTTGAGAGGTTAGCGGGAAAGCGTAACAGACAGACAGACATGAGTTACTTTCGCATTTATAATATTAATAGTAGGGATTTGTAATAAAAATGAATCGCTGCATGTGTTGGTAAGCGCAAAAATCGAAAACGGCTGAACTGATTTCGTTAATTTTTTTATAATATTCCTTGAAGTACGAGGATGGTTCATATGGAAAGAAAACACGAAAATGGAGCAATAGGATAGCTAGTATTCAAACATTTGAATAGTGGAAATTATCTAGGACTAGCGGTCCGCCCCGGCTTCGCCCGTGGTACATATTTACGTTTTCTCTATATAAGAACCATCCTCGTACTTCAAGGAATATAATAAAAAAAGAATTATCGAAATCGGTTCAGCCGTTCTCGAGTTATGCGCTTACCAACACATTTTGCGATTCATTTTTATATATAAGAAGATTTTAAACATACCACAGAGTAGGTAGAAAATAGTAATGATATAGCTGCATAGTAAAATTGTTGTCGTGTCAGTTATCTCATGATTATCTTGTTAACAACCTGGATCAGGAAAACCGCGGACCAAAAGTAGTTTCTATCTTCGAGGAAAGCCGCGGGCCAACACCCATCTACCCATGTATAAGTATATGTCACCGTCATCTGGTTTAATCTGCTATTTGATTGAATGACTAGAGCGTTCATTGTATGACGACATTCAATTGAAAGGCTAGCCCGAACGTTGATTTACAAGCGTCACGTCCAACAAGTTTAGCGGATTGTAACATAGCTTCTTTAATAGAGCGGATATAACGCTCGGCATTTTGTTGAACGACATTTAATTGAATGACTAAAAGTAAATTCGCTAGTCATTCAATCAAAAACAGATTCAACCACATGACTGCGACATATAGACGCAAGCACTAGCCCACACATAGGTTTGCCAACTAAAGCTAATTTACACTCGTAGGCGAATTCCCACGGAAGTCGAGGTTTAGGTTCTCACGAGTTTCTGGATCTAGACTTAAATATACATTAGTAACTAGATGTATAACGTCCATAATAATATGAGAAATGTGTTTTGCGTAGATATAAAACGGTCAAGCTTTGTTAAAATCATTATTTTATAACAAACTAGCTTTCCACCCGCGGCATCGCCCGCGCAGTCAAAGAAAAACCCGCATAGTTCCCGTTCCCGTGGGAAAATCTATCCTATTTACCGGGGTAAAAAGTAGCCTATGTCCTTTCTCGGGTATCAAAATATCTCTATACCAAATTTCATGCAAATTGGTTCAGTAGTTAAGGCGTGATTGAGTAACAGACAGACAGACAGAGTTACTTTCGCATTTATAATATTAGTATGGATAACAAAACCACCTTCAAATTTTCATAACTAAACCTAATTGGGACCACCAGCTTTGGAATAAAAAAGAATCATCAAAATCGGTTCACCCAGTCAATAGTTCTGTGGTAACAAATCCAAAAATAATGAATGAATTGGAGAACCCCCTCTTGAATAAATAAATCTTAATAAATTAAATCGATTTCTATTTAATTTATTAAGATTTATTTATTTTAAGTTAGTTCATTAGTCTAATGCAAAACTCAAAAGCTTCATTATTTTCTATTGTTCATCATTCCAAATGTTGCTAAAAGCTTAAAAAAATTTGATACAAACGCAAAAATTACAAAGCAAAGTGTAGAAATTGAAGACACCTCTTTAAAAATTGCATTATAAGGAAAAATAAAGAAATATTTAGTAAGATTTAATGCAAATGAAACAGAAACAAAGGGTCATTAAGCAGCCAGTGACCTTTGCGATTTCCAAATTTTGAGGTTATGTCCCGTTTAATATTTACGACACTTGTAATATTAATTAATGATTTATATTAATTGCTTATTCGCATATTTACGTTACGGCTTTAATGAGAAATTGTCCATTGAATTGCATGTCAGTTAATATTATCACGCATTGTTTTGGTATTATTGAAGAGTTATTAACGATTTAATTTCGTGTTTTAAAGCTAATATATATAATATGAGACTGCACAAATATATACAGTTAGATTATACATATATACAGTTTAATACAAGCAGTTTTTTTTTATTGAATGTCCTGAAAGCTTAGAGCGTATACGCACTATGCGGGTAGCCGCATTGCGGGTAGCCGTCCGGCTGACCGCAAGCACAATTATGTACGTAATATTCATTTCTATACGCACTGTGCGGTCTGCGGTAGCCGCATCGCAGTGCGCATAGAAATGAATAGTTAGTCGTCCACTTGGTCTATCCTGGGGCCTTAGACAAAGTAACAATTAAAAAACGATAACGAAGTTAGAAAAGGCAAAAATGTATGGGATTGACATACGCCGCGTTAGATCACGTGGTCTATCTAATGTCAATCCCATACATTTTTCCTTTTCTAACTTCGCTATCGCTTTTCAATTGTTACTTTGTCTAAGGCCCCAGCTGATTCCTGATAAGCAATCCAGTATATTCTTGTTACGTAGGTACCTGAAAGAAGCTAATTGAATCATGGTAGTGGTATTCTTATCTGCCTATTTTTATATCAAATAAAAAAAATATATGTCTGACTAATGCCAATACTCACTACCAAATGTTCCACCAACTCTGTGAAAATAAATTCAAAAAATTATCAACCACACAAACTTTTACGTGCATACTAATACATTGTAGAGCTTTAAATTTCACCCCATTCATCGTCCACGTTAAGGAAAACATACTGTGTAGAGGTAGACTGACAAAAAACAATTTGTGCCACCACACCAAGTATGGTAACACAAAAACACACCATTTATAGTATGGTCATTGGTCACGATTGCCCATATGGGCAGTTGAATACAAAAGAATCTGTTTACATGAATGAAACTGACGAATTTTGGTACTTACGAGTACTTCTATTAAAAAAATGTTTGTAAAATATCGTGTAAGTACCTAAACCTATCATTGTACTTTTTCCGAGTGAAAGAGAACATTGTTGGTCACACTTTTAAAAATTTTAAAATGTACGTAAGAAAATTTAAAATTAGCGGAGTATTTTTTGCGTTTACCTATTTATCACAAAGAAAAGCTTTTTTTTTAATATCAGTGCAGATTACGATAGATCTTCATTACTCAAATACTAATTAGTCTGAAAAGGTATGAAAATATAACCTTGCGGCTGCCATATTTAATTTCATATCACCCTTCCACCAGAGAAGCTTCTAATTGACGCAATTTATAAATTATGATAAATTTGCGTAGGTAATTTATATGTTTAACTAGAAAATACGAACACATTTAAATAAATAGGCTTGCCTTATGTCCATAAACTTTTGATACATATAACACAAATAAGTGATATGAAAACGTTAACACACAAAACTACAAGCCTGTAATATTTTCTCAACTAAAAGACTGTTGTTGTTGTTCCAATCCAACTACAGTTCATCTACTTACAAACTTTGTTAATTCAAAGTATTCACATCATCATTTTACATCATCTCGTTCATCATCATCATCTATTTCTCACAAATAAAAAACCTAAGGATTCGAATTTGTTGAAGTAGTAGGAGACAATAATGATTTTCTCTTATGAACTTGTGGCTTAACTTGCAGTGGCCACAAACAAACCCCCTGGATACGAAAACCAGTCTATTCCCAATAATGATAACATCAATCATTACTATTAATTAACGTAACCTATCTCCAGTGTATCACGTACCTAATTGGCAGGCTTTTGCTAGGCTAAGGTCAGAACATCGTGGCATTCATTAGTTGGATAACATCTAGTCTTGTACTGTACTGATTTGAAGCTTGACAAGCGCTTTTTTTATAATATAAATCTTTTTGTAATCATTTTCTTTTAACAAAAAGTTTAACAGCCTTGAAATAGTCAGAACTGGATAAGATTGAAATGGCTCCAACCACCTTTCAAAAAAGAAAAGAATCATCAAAATGGGTTCCACCAGTCGGAAGTTCTAAGATAACAAACCGGAGAAAATACAATTGAATTGTGAAATTTGCTATTTTTTTAGTCGGTTTAAAATGTCGGGCTTACAACGTTTCATTCGTAAACAGTATGATAAATCGTGTTAAAATCTATAAGTGCTTAACTGGACTATGGTGATGGAAGCACAAACAATCATCATATAAGGAACGCGTCAATCAGAATAATATGTAGTTAAAAAAAACTAAAAAACACGCTTTTAGTTCGGTTTTCTATAAAACGCGTGTTTTTTATTCTTTTTTAACTAACTATTATTTATTTTATCAAATTAGTGTATTGTCATCGGTCCTAAATAAATCTACAAAGTTTGAACGAAATCTGGCCGTTTTAAGTGGGTCAAAATCGCGCCCAAAGAAGTCGGTTACAAACTTACAAACATACAGGTGAAGCTAATATAAAGCGTGTAAAAAAAAATTCAATCACCGTGATACGTCGCCACTTATAACCCAAGATTAAGAATAGATTTCAATGACTTTTATTTTTTTTGAATCATATCCACTTGGATAAGAACAGTTACTGTAACTACTATTACAATATGTGTAAAAAAATGACCCATGACTTACCCCACCTCAGCAATCGAACTTATTCTACTCTTTCGGTTTTATGTGCCCAAGAAAAGCCCTACGCCCTCTATTGAGATAATTGAAAATTTCTTATTTATAAAGCATTTGAATGCCGTAAAACCAGAGATATATTCAAATTATAAACCCGTCAAACTGAGCCAAAGCTAAGAGTCACTTTAATTATAATTACACGCACATAAATAAACATCGTGTTAAACATCGATATACAATTATAAAACGCTTCAAGCCACATTGAACTCAATTACACTCCTTTTCTGGCAGTCCAGTTATTACATAAAACTCAGTATAATAACTGGCCTAGATATACAAGTAATAAATGGTCCAATAATACTTGTAACGGTTAGATTATTACTTATTAAGGAAACCAGTGGAACTAACTACGTCTAAAAATAGAGACAAAGCAGGTTTATGCTGTGCATGTATTTTTAGTCTGTACCAGAGGCGGCTCGTGACAAAATTTTATGGGTGTTCACTTGAAATAAAACACTGAAAATACATGGTGTAAATCAGTACAATTTATTAAAAAAAATATATATATATAGATTCCGGGATTCAGGGATTCCGAAGACTCATCATGCCCCCATAAAGCAATTTGAAATGCACCACAAAATACGACACAATCTATTAACCTTCGTAAAATATGTCTGTTTTCATCGACACGGTCATTGAACTCGCGTATTGACTTTCGGTACGCGGAATCTAGTGCTTTACGAATGTCTTGTCGTCCGATAGACGCCAATTGCAGTTCATTCAACAAATGGTACCGAGATTGTGAATGTTTTTTCATCTTGATTGAAAGATGAGCTAAGTCGTCAACGCCCGTTTCAGTCCAAGCACTCTCACCTCCGCCGGCCGCGCCCGCTTTAAATAAAAGACACGGAAAACAAAATAGTTTGTTGCTTTCATCACAACCACACAACCACGGTGTTTTCACATATTGTTCAGATTTAAACACACGCGTATATGTTTTCGTTTTTGTCGTACATTTTTGCGTAAGATCAAGTTCAGGCCGTGGCGGTCCCTTATTAGCTTTACATTCAAGCCGAATTTGTAACGTTTTAACACACTTTTTAATGAACGCCACATTATAATTATTGTTCATTTTAACACTCACAAGTAATACTGATAACTACAGGCTATTTCAACACGTATTTTATAATTTTAATTAGAAAATTGCATGATTCGCGCGCGTGCATTGAAGTTGACTCGAGTGTTTGTTTATATTATAGAAGTGGAAACTGGCAACGTCGCGCCGCGCGCGCAATCGCTGTCCTGCCGGGCGGTAAAAACGAACCGGCAACGTTTGCGGGTGCGGCGCTCCGAATTTTGCTACTTTTCCATAGAAAATCTTTTGTTTCACGCGCAGGGCTCTGGCAAAACCCTCTCTTTCACTCCTATTGGATTTCGTATTAGGAAATGTACTAAATCTTTTTTCATTGGAGCGCAATCGTGAGCGCTCCGCTTCGCGCGTTACATAATACAGTAGGTATTATACAGGTGTATGGGATGATGGAATGATGGATATATTCATTGGTATTAACAGTAGTTTTAAAGATTACGATTGATTTTAAATAGTAATAATTAATGTTAATAATTAAATTAAGGAGTATGATTTTATTATAATTATTTATGGGAGTTCACTGCACCAGCGCTCCTTAGGGCGAGCCGCCTCTGGTCTGTACGTATACGTCAAGTGAGGGCTGTCACTATAAAGTTTCATATTATAATTACCTAACATTACTTATACCTAATTATTCAAAACTGTTAACATGAAGATAATAAAGAATACATAATTCAAAAAGGTGTAATCTTCTTTGTAATCCTAAATTTTATAATCAATTAGTTATCAACCTCTCACAATAGGTTCGAAACGACACCTCTTTAAAGCTCAAATCCATCAAACAGAGGCAAATTGTGGACAAAGCTTGCCAAATATAAAACTCTCTAAAAAGAAAAGGTTCCATCAAACTGAAGCCGAGTAAAAAGAAGGCTACGGTCTGTAAAAACAATTAACTATTAAATACGGAAGAGTACGGTTACTTTTAAACTAGAAACTTTTATTCAAATAATATAAAAAGTTATTGTATATTCTGTCCATCTTTATCGTCAGTTCGAAATCATTTAAATTCGATCCTTTTTACAAACATCAGTCCAAACTTTCCCCTATATTTACTCGATTATTTCAACAAATCGCCAACCCTATACTAGAATTAGCTAGAAATTACAATTCCATTGCGTATAAACTTACAGATTTCATTCCTTAGAAGGCAGACCAAGATTTCTACTTGACTGTAGAAAACTATTTGTTTAGAGTCCAGCGATTGTGTGGTAATGAGGTCGTAGGTTCGATCCTGGTTTATTGGCTAATTTAGTATCTACTAGACTGGTTTGAGGGTTGTAAAAGTCGCACTATTGTATTGGATAAGAAAATATATAGATCAGTTGAGAACTGGTTGAGAGTAAATTTATTGAATCTGGTAAATGTCTGCAGCGTGTGTACCGCACTTAATTATTTTTTATTAAATTTTTAATAGAATAAATACAATTTTAAAGGTGTGAGTACCTATAGTCTTAACATACCTATTACCTACTTTAAACTAAGAAAAAATGGTTTATTTTCATTTACTTCTTTGCATTGTGCTTCTAGTTTCTACTAGTTACCATTTTCTTGCCATTTTCAGTGATACAAATACGTTTTTCGTCGAACAAGGAGTGCTCTGAGGAATTGTTCCACCTACTACCAGCCGCACAGTTCCACCACCGGACCACACGCCGTAAAAACCAGTTCCATCCGCACCATCTGGATGGTTGGCGCTCCACCACTGTCCGCTTCACCCGCAACTTCCTTCCGCGTACGGTGAAACTGTGGAACGATTTGCCACCTGCGGTGTTCTCGAACAACTACGACATTGGGGCCTTCAAGAAAAGAGCTTATTTGTCCATAAAAGGCCGACAAAGCACCTGCAACACTTCTAGTGTTGCAAGTGTGTTTGGGCGGTGGTGACCACTTACCATCAGGTGGCCCACCTGCCCCTTTGCTTGCTCTGACATAAAAAAAAAACACATCATAATACATTCGAACAATGACCAATGATCATACGTTCCAATTTTGAATGCTTTTTGCCGCCAAAAAATAGTCCTCTATATTTCCAACATAGTAGAACCGGGAATGATAACAACGACACCCATATTTACTCGACCGCGGCCATTCCGCGTGTAATAATATACAGTATATGCATGTATATGACACAAAATGTCAACAGAACCGAATCGAGCACAAGGTTTAATTAAAGCTCACAAAGGCCTTTGTATGTAACATCTCTCTACATTCTATAATTAAATTAATATAATGTACTAGCTTTCCGCCCGCGGCTTCGCCCGCGTTTTCAAAGAAAAACCTGTTCCCGTAGGATTTCCGGGATAAAACCTATCCTATGTCCTTTCTCGGGTATCAAAATATGTCTATACCAAATTTCATGCAAATTGGTTCAGTAGTTAAGGCGTGATTGAGTAACAGACAGACAGACAGAGTTACTTTCGCATTTATAATATTAGTATGGATTACTGTTAATAATTTCCAAAGCTTATTGAAATTGTAAATTATACCATTTACTAGCTGTTCCCGCGGTTTTACCTGCATTGCTCTGCTCATGCTTATAGCCTTCCTCGATAATAGGGCCATCTAACACTGAAGGAATTTTTCAAATCGGACCAGTGGTTCCTGAGATTAGCGCGTTAAAACAAACGAACTTTCCAATTATTATTTTTATTTATTTCCACACATCTAAACACATACAAGAAAAATCTATTTTGTAGATACATCTGTCCCATACCCCATTGGGGCCAGGGGACTTCACTATGCTAATAACGACCTGAATGCATGTATTGAATGTCTGTGACTTTAATTCGAACATAAGGTTAGTAAATAAGATTTAAATATATCTATAATAGTAGCTAACTGACTAGTGGAATTTTTGTTAGTTTATATTTTTATAAGTACCAGTTACTATCGTAATTCGTAATTCAAGCAAACACAAATACAATATTAATATTTTTTTTTTTTTTATGGTAACTCCAACAAAAGAGCGGGCGACTCACTTCCTGGAAGCTCGCCGCCGCCCATGAGCGTTCGCATTCGCAATATTCGTTCAGTTATTCTTGGGTAGACCATACATTACTAAATAGGTATTTATAACACTAACTAGGAACGCTAAGTATACTGTCCTATACATTTTTGTAATTTAATCTCTTGCGACCAAATTTATCACCACCTATCTCCAAAAAATAACAAGGTTTTTATAATGTGTACAATTTTATCCAAATTGTTAACAGAATAAGCTTTTATCTTGATTAAAAAATGAAAAAATTCAAGAAAATTTATGCGGTGTTTAACGTGTCACGCTGAGTGAGCTTGATTCTTATAAAATTTACATAACTACTAGGTTGATTATAAATAATCTAATTTTAAATACATAATAAATTAAAATAAAAATCTCAAGTTGAGATACAGATGAAGTTAATTTAAAGTACCTAGTACACATTAATTACTACCTACTCAAAAACTAATAAATTCTTCTAATTTTGATCACCTATAAATATAACCACGACAGGTTTTACACATTGTTTTCCTATTTTACCCATTTATAATTGACCTGAAGATGAAATAATTTTAAGGAGAGGTTTATCAAACAAACTAAGGCTTTAATTATCTTGGCAATCTGTGTTAGATTTATAGACCAAAAACTAAAGTCTCAACTCACCTAGAAACATTTTGTGTAAAAAGAAGGTGAAAACCATATCTATCGATAGCTTGTTTTCGAATATAAATTCTGTCCCAGAGAGTCGCGAAGGTCAGTTTCACGATATTAGGCACTAGATCGAGATTTATCTAGCTGTATCTAAATTCTGCGGTTATTTTCAGATCATTTTAATTGGACGAGGGCAAGCGAGCGCCATTTTTAATTTCTAGAACCAGTGACGTATAGATCCAGAGGTTTTCTCGTTAAAATCACTATGCCAAACTGCACTACAAAGCGAACCTTTTTACAACTATATAAAGTTGCTTTTAAAACAAGTTTTAACCAAATAATTCAAATTCAAATTCATTTATTAATTGCTTGAACACGTACATTAGATGTTTTGTATTACAAAGTATTGCGTAACAGTGTTCGCCATCTGAACTGGCATGCAATCGTATAGTTTATAATAACATATTGATACATTAGAAAATTAATTTGTCTTAATTAAAATACATTGAACTAATTCGATTAAATACCTAATAAAATTATGTCTAAATTATTCTAATGTCACAGTTTTAAAAAGTCAGCGTTTAAAAAAAAAATATATATAATAATAAATAATGATAATAAACCGATAATAGATATTTAGATAATAATAATTCTCATGTCTGGGTAGAGAAAAACTCATTTAAATTATAAAATGTTCCGTCAATAAGCCATTTTTTTAGTCTTTTATTAATAATGAGTGGAACATCATCATCATTATAAGTGTTTAATCACTGTTTTTTTTTAATAATTTTTTATTGTCGATCACGTATTGATTTTAGAATATGTCGCTTTGTGGGGTATGGGGTAGAAGAATTTCAAATCTGTTTCACAAATAATTTTTAATGGGCAAGTAGAAGAGCCATCTTTGTCAGTGTGATCTCTCCTACATGACACAATATAAACAGCAACGTTGTAGCCATTTCTTTAATAGAATTATTTATTAGGATATGATCGATTTTCTACTTTGTGATGCGCATTATAGATTAGATAACAAGTTTGTATGCACACTTACAAAGTAAAAATATAACAATTGTTCAATATATTTCTGGAAACACTGTATTTCTCAAAATCTTAAGAATGGATAAGTCCGAACTTGAACAAGGACAATTTATAACTTTAATATAAAGAATATACCTACTAGAAACACGTGTAAAATAATCTAGGTCGCTACATTTAGCTCAAAACGTCTGATTTTAGTCACGGCCGAATTGCACATCACAATAGAGTTGATATAATGGTATTTTTGTAACTGCAACGGTTCAGAGCAATCTTCAATTTGATATACAAAATTATATATAGAACAGACGTGATTTTAATTAATTTTAAAGATGTTTCATACAATATGTAACTACGTTAGTTTTTATTTAAATATTTTTATTCGTGCAAACTTTTTCAATATGTTTTTATGAATACTTTTTTTTTCTACTACAAATATACAGAATGTCACTTCTACCGAGACAAATCGGTAAGAAACTAAATAGTTACTGTTTACGTTACTCCGTCCATAGGTACAGTGCAGTACAGTTTCTAAATTCTGACCATTGCTTAAAATTAGTCCTTTACCTCTTTATATATTGTATTTTCATTATCATCAGGTTTGAGAAGAGAGATTTCCTATAAATATGGCCAAGAGCGGGTTGGTAAATGTCACATGTCGTCGAACTTTTAGTACTAACCTACACGCCGGTTTCGTCACGATGTTTTCCTTCACTGATTAGAGCAGAGACGCTGTTAAAAATGAGCAGATGAATTGAAAAACATATTTTATTAAGTTTCGTTAACTAGTCTGAAAGACCTTTTGCCAACCTTTACCATTTTTTAATAATATTTTATATTAAATAGTGTTCGAATATCATCCATTAAAGTTGTTTACAACTCTATCAACATTTTAAAGTCTGTTATATCAGTTAAGTTAGAGTTAAGTGCTTAAGCACGTGTTAGCCGCGGCTTAATGCAGCTTTATGACTTATGTAAACCGGTACTAACCCGACTTTACTATTAATAGCAAATAAATCCATAATTACATTAAATATATGGTTATTATATTAAACATTTATGGCTTCAACTATCTATTTAACTAGCTTTCCGCCCGCGGCTTCGCCCGCGTTTTCCAAAAAAAACCCGCATGGTTCCCGTTCCCGTGGGATTTCCGGGATAAAACCTATCCTATGTGTTAATTCAAGTTACCCTCTATATGTGTGCTTAATTTCATTGTAATCGGTTCAGTAGTTTTTGCGTGAAAACCATACATACATATATAATTACAAACCTTTCCTCTTTATAATATTAATGTAGATAAACAAGAAAAATGTTGTATGTATTTAGTATGGAATAAGAAAAATTATGCGATGAACTTTATTTAATTCAGTTTTATATGTTTCTAAACAACTAGAAAATTGATTCTATGTATACTAGGGAGGAATATTGATTTATTCATATTTGTTCATTTATAAAATTTCAGCTCAATCGGTACCTATAGGATATCTGCCATATGTGCTTCAAAATTAATTCACCCGACCATACTTACATACATCGCGCACATCACTACATAGTATAAAACAAAGTTGCTTTCTCTGTCCCTATGTCCTATGTGTCCTGTCTTATGTGTCCCTACGCAACGGATTTTGATGCGATTTTTTTTAATAGAACGAGTAATTCCAGAGGAAGGTTTTAGTATATATAATTTATTAGGTTTTAGACAAAGCGGACGAAGCCGCGGGCGGTAAGCTAGTTTATTTAATAAACAAGAAAAAATTTTTATTTAATATGGAATTAGAAGAATCCAGACTAATATTATAAATGCGAAAGTAACTCTGTCTGTCTGTCTGTTACTCAATCACGCCTTAACTACTGAACCAATTTGCATGAATTTCGGTATAGAGATATTTTGATACCCGAGAAAGGACATAGGATAGGTTTTATCCCGGAAATCCTACGGGAACGGGTTTTTCTTTGAAAACGCGGGCGAAGCCGCGGGCGGAAAGCTAGTCATCTATAAATTTAAGCGATGGACTTTTGTTAAATGCACCTTTAAATATTAAGTTAAAAACAAACATACATATTAAAGAATATTGTTTTATTCATATTAAATTTCAGCTCAATCGGTTAAAGATATATGCTTCAAAATTGAATTACAAGGTTTCACCCGTACCCCAGAATAAAAAAAGACGGGTTGCGGAGTGCCGGCAGAAGTGAAAACTTGATTATTAACGTTGAGCATGTTTGATATCCATCCGTCTTAACGCTTTTTCGATCAGGTCACGTGTCTTGACGCGAGTTCAAGATTTTATACCCATTACAGAAAAAGTGCTCAACGCCGCTAAAGAACTTTTCACTTCAATAACTACATAGTAGCTTGCCCGTACAATGTACATACATACATTGCAAGTTAAATAAAAGCTTGTAAAACGATTTTATTCAGTAATAGCTATAACTACAAACAAGGCTGCGTGCTATCTCCTACACTGTTTCTTCTGCATATCAATGATCTGTTACAAATCAGTAACATTCATTGCTATGCAGACGACAGTACGGGGGATGCTCTTTATCCCGGCCGTGCAAACACCTCAAAGGAAAGCCTCAATGAGAGCCTGTAACACTTCTAGTGTTACAAGTGTTTATGGGCGGTGGTGACCACTTAACATCAGGTGGCCCACCTGCCCCTTTGCTTGCTCTGTACGAAAAAAAAAAAACTAAAATAAGTTACCAGTATTAAAATATTCACATTTATACTGAAGTAAATAAAGGCAAAGTCGCGTATCTAGGACGTGATTAAATCCCATAGAAAATCGGTTTCGTTCCGATTTGCGAAGCGTGATCTGCACAACGAAGTTTCTTCAATATTATTACTCCTTATAGAAGTTTTTTGGTCTGAATGTTTTATACTGGAAACTATTATTTTCAGGTGTTCTATTATAAACTGTTTCTGGGAATCCAGGTAGGTACCTAAATTAATCCTAATCTGTAATAAGATGGGTTCTATTTGAGGGTTTGTTTAAAATTAATATCTAATGTTAGTGACGTTAGTGTTATTTACTAACATTTTATCTAAGTAACTACCTAGGTAGTAATATGCTAATTGAATAAGGCTCACACATTTTTACTTTATTCATACTAATCTATACTTATATTATAAAGTTGAAGAGTTTGTTTGTTTGAACGCGCTAATATCGGAAACTACTGATCCGATTTGAAAAATTCTTTCGGTGTTAGATAGCCCATTTATCCAGGAAGGCTATATATCATCACACTACGACCAACAGGAGTGGGGAAACGAGGGTGAAACCACGCGGAGCAGCTAGAAAAAAATAAGTATTTAAATGCGAAACTCTGCATTTCGCTGGGATGAAAGTTTTTGTTCGCAAGTGAAACCGCGTGACAGAATATAGAGTTGATCTAATAATAAACAGTATGACAATATCGACAAACAGGTTTAGAAAAGAACCCTCAAGCTAAATATTTTCTAGACACAGTATCAGAAATGGTCAACCCACGGTCCAATCGTCAAATAAAACATTAAATATTAACAAATTCTAACTTTGAAAGCTTTCAGCAACGTCGATGTAATAGCATTAAAAAGTTTTAATTATCCACTTTTAATTTTAACCGCCGTTGTTTTAATATCGCAATCTATTGAAACATACGGGATAAACAAACAAATATCATTTACATTACATTATTTAAATCGAATATTATATCGACAAGTTTACAAGTTTTAAAGGCATTACACATGAAAGAATAAAATATATGATACTTTGATTAACATAAATCCATACATTTGAAACATGATTGGTTTGTCATAATCAATATGGCACTGCTATTCATCGACTCTGATTACCTACATTGACTTTGAGTGGTGAGATGTGATTCCATACATATTGTAATAAATAGGTAAATACTAAATATTAATCACGTATGTACATTATATCGTAGACAAATAAAATTAACAATACTTCTCTTCAAAGACAAGTTTCTAATACAATTTTCTACCCCATAACAAACCATTCCCATCCTGATTACACTTTATCAAAATTAAATGCTTAATCGTTCAAGTGGACATAGTTAAGTTCGCACTTCGCAGTCATATTAATCTCGATTCTCACAAGGTTTAGCACCCCTGTAGCGTGGCGATAAAATTACAGCTTTTAAATATTTCTCTTCACGCTACAATAACAGAATAATCTAATAACACACTGTCGTAGAAACCGTGGACAAACAACCAGACGGCTCGTTTCTATCAGAGCAATTTTAAGATATTGTCATAGATTGTCTCCTTGCAAAGAAAAAAACAATATTTTACATTTTTTAATGCTAGGGAATTTTCATTATTTCGGTAGAGAAGTTATGACAAAAGCTTTAGTTATAGGTAAGTAATTATACTACTTATTTTGTACATGTAATATTCTATGCTATTTGTTTTATTTATTTGTAGCTCATTTAACTTGTAGTTATTCGAAATCTACGTTTAAATTTGATTTGCACCCAAATGATAAGAATCTTGATTGACAATTGAAAACTTAAGTTGATGATTCTCAAAAACTCGTATTAGGTAACAGTACCTACCTAATGTAGCACAAAGTTATTTACAGTTGTTATACATAGTATTCATTGACACAAACTAAATAATTATCAAAACCGGCGAAACCGTTTTATTGCGACAAACACAATCATACACCTGCAAGTTTATGTCAGGTGAAAATATAAATGAATATTTATTCAAATCGAGCTCACGGAAATCACATTTACATAAAACACAATAGATATTTGTCAACGCACACATATAAGCCGATTGCACACATGTAAACTGATTGTAAATATTTTGAACGCATGAATCGATTGTGATTACTACACAGAATATACGAATAGCCAAGTGTGAGTCGAATATGCATATCGTTTTTTGTTTTTATCGCTTAGGTACTTTTATTTTCAATTTTTTGTTATACATATTATTAAGATAGGTACGGTACTTAATTACTTAATTACGTAATCTACCCTTTTTCCTAACTTGCCTTTTTTGAAAAATATATTTATTTATCATTCAAATTGTAAACATAAAGCTTTACTTACATGGGAATCCGTTTTATTTCATTTTTTTGTAGCTAAACTTCGTTTTTAATTGCACCCAAAGACGAAAAATGATAATTTAATTTCTAATAAAGCCCTAGCCATTCACACCACTATAAAACTCTGTTATACAATCATTAAAATAGATTAAAAATTAAAATGGAAGAAAAAACGACAATGTAACATGAAAAAAAAATATACCGGCCGAATTGAGAACCTCCTCCTTTTTTTGAAGTCGGTTAACAAAACCATCAGTTGCCGAAGGTTCGGATTATATCCTAAAATAAGTAATACCCTACCTCGTCGATGTCTAAGCCCGTATAAGTGGGTTTATCCATGAACCAGTTAAAAATTAATGCCCTCCTTGTCGAATACGACAATACCCTATTTATGTATTTATTTTATGTATTGTATGTATAACTATTTATTATAATTATTATCGTATTTATGAATTTATTTATTTCATTATTTTTATGTATTTTATATTACTATTAGTAAGTAGTTAAAGGCTTATTAGACCACCCAATTTTTAGGGACCCTAACCCTAACTAAGAGTGGTGTAATAAGACTTAGGGAGTTATGGCTGGTTCACACTTTGATTAGTGCGAGTGCAGGTGATGAGTAGTACTACGTGTGGACAGCGACTGTTTAGTGCGAGTGTTTAGTAGGCTGTGTAGTAAAGTGCAGTGTTCCGCAAACTTTTAGTGTTCAAGGTACACCTAGGAAAACGAAAAAAATTTGAGGTACACCACAAAATAAAAACCAGTTTTTAAGTAATATTAATCAACTTTTATTATTAATCAACAAACATTATATTTAATGCGAAACATGAGACTGTTTAATTGAGCATAGACGGTCTAAATTTGGAGTAATCGCTGACAAGGCTGCTCTCATTTCTTCGTCGATCGTCCTGAGGCGTTCCCTTTTTTTGGTTTTTATTGTGGTAAGAGTCGAAAATCCTAATTCACTCAAATAGGTCGTTGCAAACGGCAAAAGTATTGCAATAGCATGCTTAGAAAGCAAAGAATATTCATTTTTCACACATAGCCAAAATTGTTCTAAATCAGTTTCAGAAAATTTTAATTTTAATGTGCGATCCGTTTTCATTTCTATCAGTTCTTCCTGCTCATTTATTGGTAAGTGGCCGAAAGGAATGTTCTCGGAGAATGGATTTCGAACCCAGTCCATAGGTTGCAGATCACGCTTAGGGAAATAGAAATTCATTTTCTCTGCAAGAAGCTTTAAGTGTTTGACAATCAAAGCCTGGACCTTTTTTTCTGGATCAGCTGCCATGACATTTGGGAACATTTCATTATTACCATTCGTAGCGAGACTGATCCATAGTTCCAATTTATTACGAAAGCTTTCAATTTTATCCGACGATGTCAAAATATTGGAATTTCTGCCTTGCATTTTTTTATTGAGCTCATTTAAGTGAGCAAATATATCCGTCAGATATGCAAGTTTTGCTAGCCATTCTTCTTTTTTAAATAAATGTTCATAATCAGAACCCTGGGACTGCAAAAACATCTCAGTCTCATTTTTCAACTCATAAATTCGGGAAAGTACTTTACCGCGAGAAAGCCATCGTACCTCTGTATGAAATAAAAGTGACTGATGATCTGCCCCCATTTCTTGACACAGTGCATTAAAAAGACGAGAGTTCAGCGGTCGCGACTTGATATAATTGACGATTTTGATAATTTCCTGAAGAACACTCAATAGATCGTCAGGAAGAGACTTCGTCATGAGAGCTTCCCTATGTAAAAAACAATGCTGTTTTTGAACGTCAGGATTTTTTTCAGTAACCTTAGCTATAAAGCCTTTAACCTTCCCTGTCATAGCCGCTGCGCCGTCCGAGCAAACACTTATACAGTTATGCCATTCTAAATTATGCTCATTAAAAAATTCGTCGGTTACTTTAAATATTTCTTCACCAGTTGTATGGTTAGGCAGTGGCAGACAAAATAAAAAGTCCTCTTTGAATTCACATCCATCAATGTATCTAACATTTGAGATGAGATGCGCGTGACCACTGATGTCAGTGGACTCATCAACTTGTAGCGCAAAAACTCCACTAACTCTCAATTTTTCAATCAACGTCGATTTAATGTCATTAGATATGTCATTGATTCGACGTGAAATTGTTTCTGCCGATGCAGGTATTTTTTAAATTTCTTTAGCAGCTTCTTGGCTAATCATTATCTTGACAATTTCTCTGCAGACAGGTAAAACTACAGTTTCAGCAAGAGAGTGCGGCTTTTTAGCTTTTACTAACATATTAGCGATTACGTAGCTTGCTTTTTGTGCTTTGGCTGAGGTTTTGAAAGACGAACTCATGAGATTTACCTGCTTCTTCGATTGGTCCCTCAAACGTTGAAAATACGTTTTGTCTTTTTGGGCTACTGATGGGTGTTTAGTAGTTAAATGTCGTATTAGTTTACTGGGCACCATAGAATTATTACCCAATGTTTCTCCGCAAACAAGACATTTTGGGGTAGGACAAGATTCGTCTCCGCAATATGTAAAACCGTAATTTATGTAGCTTTCGTCATATTTTCGATGAACAATTTTGGGTTTCTTTTTCATTGAGTCTTTTTCTTCTTCATTACTTTCACCTGACAAACTTACACTACGCTTAATGAATTTATCCATTATTCTATAACAATTATTTTACGCATAGAATAATACGCGACGAAACAAAAGCGTGCGGTGAATTTAAACGGCGGACTCGTACTGGTGACCACAGCTGGTGACCATCTGGTGACTGTAAGCCAGAGAGATTGGGATCGGGTAGCGGGGCGGCGAGCCTCTGTCCCCGCCTCCCGCGACGCGCCGGCGGCCGGCTGCTCGGCCTAACGAAATCACAGAACGAAACAAAACGCCTCGCACGTGCGCTCGCGTGATTTGTTTAGGTTTACTTACATACTAAAAATAATTTTATAAGATAACCTTACTTTTCCACGGCACACCAACTAATGATCACGGTACACCAGTGTGCCGCGGTACACACTTTGCGGAACACTGGTAAAGTGAATAGAAGCGTGTTCTATTTTTTTGCGAGTGGACTGCGAGTAGCCACGTCCCGCGCGCCCTCCCTTCCCCCTCACTCGCAGCGTGCCTGCCTAAACACGTCTGGACAGGAGTGTTTAGTGTTTAGTGTTTAGCGTAGTGTGTAGCGTCGCGAATTTCACCATTGTCCCGCACTCGCACTAATCACCTGCACTCGCAGTTGAATTGGACACTACTCGCACTACACACCTGCACTCGCACTAATCACCTGCACTCGCACTAATCAAAGTGTAAACCAGCCATTAGTGTCCCGATTTAGGGCGATCGGGTCTGCCCGATCTGCCTAGCTCCCTAAGCGCCCTGCAGATTGGGTGATGTAATAACGTTTAGGGCGGTTAGGGAGCTCAGTTGCCGCGCGACTGTTGCGTGGAGTGGCTGCTTTTGTATGTAAGGTGTCACCAAACTTCCCTACTATACAGGTTTATATAACTTAAAAGGGAAGTTCCAAATGTTTGTGATCACACCGCCATGTTAACAAATAAATAAATTGTTTAAATCAATTGTTTATTTAAGGGCCGATTTTTCAATGCTTGGATAAAATTTATTCGTCGAATAATGTATAAAACTGTCATTTTAAAAACGTATTCTAATTGCCCGTATTTGACAGTTTACGTGACATTTTAATATTATCGTGTAATACTTTATTGGACGGATAAGTTTTATCCAAGCATTGAAAAATCAGCCCTAATTGTTTTAAAACCCAACAAGTGTTCAAATTGTTCTGCACCTAATCTAATTAATTCATTAAAACTCCCGGTTAAAGCACGCTTAGTATTTGCATATTTGAAAGCTTTTCACGTAACCGCAAATACTCTTTCATCCAGATCTTTCTCTTCTTTTTTTAATATTTGTTATTGCGTCAACGGTTGCCACTGCTACAGTAACTTTTTGAAGTTTCGATACTGACGGCGGCATAATGTAAAATGTAACAATACGTTTATCTCTCTAGACATTCGCGTATAAACTGAGTTAGGGCCCAATTCGCAGAGAAGTGTAATAAGCGCCACACTAACTAGGGAACACGCCCACCCTAGATGCAGGGCCCTTCATATCGGGTAGTGTAATAAGCCTTTTAGCTTTGTATATGTTTATTTTGTACATTTTTCAATGTGTTAGTATTGCCTTATTTTTGCTCACCCACATCATATTGTTAAATTTCCTCTGATTGTTGGGTTGCCTGGTAGATATCGCTACCTAGCGATAAGGCCGCCCTTTGCTGTTTCTGTAGTATTGTCTTTGTTATATGTATTTATGTATTTTCAATGCAATAAAGTATAATAAATAAATAAACAAAATACCCATAAACGTCTGTGTTTTTTTTTAAGTTTACACAAAAAGCAGTAGGTACCTACTTAGGTACTTCGTCCAGAAATCCGTATATAAAAGTAAAAATAAATTATTTTATAAAGAAACAAAATAAATATTTTACAGTCTTTTACCGCGTTGATAAAATATATTATACCTACATAACATTTTAAATTACTAAACTGGAAAGCCTCTCGTTAACGACCGAAATTTTGTCGATATCAGAATAATTATTAATTAAAATCTACTGAATTTCGTTTAATTATTAGATTAATTGATAGATAAAACATAACAATTGTTCGTTCATTTCATTCAAAATAAATCCTAAAGTAGATATTAAATTTTTAGTACCTACCTCTGTTCATATTATTTAGGTTTCCTAGATTCATGTTCACATAAATCAGGCAACCCTAAACCATTTTGCGTTAATTAGATGGCTGCTCAGATTTAGATTGTGATATATGATTAATTAAAATAAATAATATTGTATTTAAGAGGAAAACCATCGGATTGGACCCAAAACTCAAGGTTTATCATTACAAAAACATAAAGATGTGGATTTAAAGGTTTTTCGTTGTGCAGGTAGGTACGTTTATGTATCGATTTAAATTAAAAGTAAACATTATGCTTAAAATATTATTATTTTAAGGGAAGAATGTAATTTTTAGCATATTTATTATCTGTGTCAGTGTTAAATATTATTTTATTTTACCTATAGCACACTGGTGCCTATAACTAGTTACATATTATTAACTATAACAAAACTAATATTAATATTAAAGTCATTATCACGAGTGATTGAGAGTACACCTATAAATCACAAATAATAGACTAAATTGATGTCACTATTAACATATATAAATACCTAATTTAAATAAAAGATGCACAGTTTTAGTCACTAAAGTAAAAACATGTTAGTGGACATTCATGTTTTATAGTCACATAACGTAACGGCACCAGTCTTGTACAGATTAAGGAAAAAATTGAAGTTTTTTGCAAATTTCTCGTAGGTTTTTTAACTTTATTGGATATTGTTTAGTTAAACCTTTAGTTCTATGTTAGTTTAACGTAACCAATGTTAGAAAAAAGATTACAATGCATAAATAATGAAGTTATTTATAAATTAAAAAACCACTTTTTTGCACCAGTGTTGGA
The DNA here is from genome assembly GCF_061535455.1 of Colias philodice. Lineage (NCBI taxonomy): Eukaryota > Metazoa > Arthropoda > Insecta > Lepidoptera > Pieridae > Colias > Colias philodice. The sequence continues at coordinate 2,175,578 of NC_143088.1, read as the reverse complement.
CAGTGAAAAATCTAATGATGGACAACCAGTTTTGGACAACATCCAGTTATGAACACCCATTTATGGACTGTACCTAATGTCGTTTCTCCAGTTATTTACACTTGGAGAAGACTTATAGTTATCAATAGAATCTTGAAAATGATGATTGGAATACAATAAATCGGGGATGTATTTATAAAAAATAGTACTTATTAATCATTTTGCATACTTATAATATTTACAACAGTCTTAATTTCCATTTTCTAGGCAAAAATTGGACAAATGCATCGTTAAATACGAGTTATGTCCGTTAAGAAACACCAATATGGTTTTTTTTCTCAATAAGTCAGGGATGAAAAATATAACTAAAAAAAGTACTGCCATTCCATCCATTTTGGGACTTCTTCTTCTTCGTCATATCACTCTAGGGGGGTAGATGTTACCCGCTTCACGATGTTCCGCCATATCTCTCTGTTTCCTGGCATTCCGCTACACTCGTGAAGTGAATCGCCAATCTGAATCCGCCAGCATCCTTAATCTGATCGGTCCATCGATATGGATTCCAAATTGTAGCACGAGGCAAAAAGCTTTTTTTAAACTGTTGTCAAGATGGTGTGGATGAAATTTAAGCGTGTGTGCTATATGGTGGTGGAATATAGCAGCAGACAACGATCCAAACAGTTCATCAGAGAACTCTCTATGATAGATGCGTTACAATACGCATAAGTATGCGACTTCTCTACGCAGTGATAGAGAATGAAGCCGAGAACGAGTCGCACAGCACATAATGACCCATTGTTCTAACATATATTCTTCATTTTTAGATAGATATTGTGTTGTTGGACCCATTAGTGTAATTTTAACAAAAAATATCATTGTCCATTATAGGAACCAAAGCAAATCCAGTCATGGACAATTGTTGTACAATATTGGAACCCTTTGTTTGAAATGGTCGTGATAGGTATATTATTAATCAGAAAGAAAAGACAATACAGAAAAGCGCATGTAATTAATACCTTTAAAAAAAGTTTATTTTCGACATATGTCCATAAATGGATATATCCATAGAATTAAATCCAGTTATGGACACTGATGAATTTTATTTAAACAACATAACCTATCATGATACTAAATCGTGTAATATTTCGTACACTTAACTACTATAAATAAAAGTAATATCAAATTTTGCTGACATATATACAAAAATTCTTATAACCAAAATTGTGTCCTCACTTCCTTAAGGATTTTCTTAGTAAAAACGGATTTCTTCGAAACGAGTCGCAGCAACTAAACATAACGTTCTGCCATCTTCAAACGTTTTGGCCGAATAAGATGAAATTTCGTATTTTGATAGCTTATGAACCAAACTTTTATTTTAAGTATTGCCAAATTATATAACGCTAATTTTGGTCTTAATATTTAAATTTAATATTTATTTTGTCCATTACTGGATGCTTGTCCACGACTGGTGCCGTTACCTTAGCTAGCACATAAATAAACCGTTATTTTAAAAACATTCCATATTCAAATTACCTTTTTAACTAGTTGCCGCCTCTTCCCACATGGTCAGTAGGTATATGCCAAATGCCAATAGACCTCCAATAAGAATCCAATTGATTTTCAAACTTAACAAAACAAAAGCAACAAACAATGTCAAGTTTCGTACACTTTTCCACTAAGTAAGTCTACTAAACTTGTAAACGGTTAACAAATAAACTTCACAATATAATAACAAACAACACTGTTGAAGGGGACACTTAAAAACGATTAAATATTAATGTTTTGACGCACGATCGTGTTGGCGACGGCCGCCATTTCGACACATGTTTCACTCTCTGTAGTTGTAACAAGACTGAGTAAAATGTAAAAATGAGTTTACGTATAGCTGTTAGCTCACGACCGGAGCCGCGCAGACAAAGATTATACAGGTAAGTTGTAAAGGCTTTTTCATCCGAATTATCCAAAGTATTGTATGAAAAACGAAATGTAAATTATATTAAAATTGCGAGTTGTAATATGAATATTTAGTAGACTTCATTGTTGCTTGTAAGAAAAGGAAAAATTTAAAATGATCAAAGATTAAGTAGGCGTACAATTTTAATATTTTAAATATTCACTTAGATATAATTATATTTTATACCATTTGCAAATTACATTACAAATGATTAGTAATGAACATATTGCTTTTTTAATTTATTATGTTTATAGGTTATAAAAAATAAGAATTTTATGTGGGTAGCTAGGCTACATAGGCAGTTTATCATTCTTTATTCTACCCTTAGATCATGATCTAAGATTCTACCTGCTATAGGTATATTTTTTTAAGATTGAAAATTTTCTAATAAAAATGAAGTTTGTGTTTGATAAAAAATAAATAACAGAAAAACGCAAGGAACTTAAATAATAAAAGTGAGTTGGCCTTTAACGTTTATACTTTTTAACGTTTTATACCTACTAAGTTATACTGGTTATACATGATAACATTTGCGTCTATATTTTTTTTACATTACGTATTAATATGATAAAGTATGCAATAGGTAGGTACCTACTTATAATCTTATGTATGTAATTCGTGGTCGTGATATGTAGATTTAATCATTAAGAATTTTCTATTTCAAACATATTAATTTCCTACTTACTTAATAGTTAATACCTATAGATCACAGTACCTATTGTAATATAGGAAATATAGGTAGTAATACTGTGTCCTATACAAACCTTACCAATATACACATTTATGCATTACCTAAACTAAGTTTCCAATGTATAAGTTGTATACGTAGTATATTATTATTAGTCTGTGGTATAAGGTAGTAATTGTCAGTATGTTTCTTTTTTTCAGATCTGGATAACATGGGAAAATTTGAATGCCATGACTAAATCATTTATTTTATTTAACAGTAACTTTGCTTGATTTTGCTTTGAAAATGAATGAATGTTCGAAACAAAATCATGATAGGACCTTGATAGAACCAGATAGGTGGTGTAAAATGTATCATAAAAAATGCCTGGTTTAAGCCAGAACATATTTTTGTACGCAAAAGGTATTTTTTATGATATTGAACGATGAATGATCGATTTATAGCAATTGCATTTTTTTAAATGCCATTTGAGATCAGGGTAGTGACCTCAACTCCGTACGCCATAGCCAGCAAATACAGTTACAAGGCGTGAATTGACCAGCACTACCGTATAATTTTTCCTTAGGGCCTGTTCAGTGCGACGCGGATGACCTACGCGGACGTCCGCGACGGACGGTAAAATGTATGAAACCTTACAGCGCGTTCAGAGCGACGCGGAGCTGTCCGCGTCGCGGAGAGCTATCCGCGCGCGGTCGAAATCGCTCCGCGCCGCTCCTCCGCGCCGCGGATGTCCGCGGGCGGACGGTGCCTGGTTCTAATGTATTTGTTCAGTGCTCGGCGGACAACAGTCACGCGGAGCGGATGTAAAGTACTGTCGTTGTCATGGCGGCTGCGTCAAATGTGCAAACCGAGAGGGTTACAGTCGATCCCGATCCGCATCGCACTGAACGACAAAATCATCCGCGACGGACGCAAAACCTAGTCCGCGTGCGGACGGTCCGCGTCGCACTGAATCGGGCCTAAAATTTTAAATACCTACGAAAAGTTGTATGTTGTATGTTTATTATTCGTACTCGTTCATTCCCTTTGCTTGATTTAATCACAAACTATAAAATGTCAAAGGTCATAAAGAATATTACTTATAACAATTCTGCATTTATAATCTTTGCCGGGAGCAACAGTAACTATGGTTGTGCTACCGGCCCGTGGTCGAACCGGTTCGAATAAACCTAGTGAAAAATTGATTATTTCGCATAAATTTAGCCATTTGAAATATGAATAAACATGAATTTAAGTGATTTTATGAATTAATTACTTACGATACTACTTCTTTCCAAATAACTTAATTCCTTGCTGATATTAATTTAGCACACAGTAAAACTTCAATTAAAGAATTACTATTACTTTCATGCCTTTAGAAATTTACTAAAATATAGTCATGTGGTTGGGAGAACGAAAAACACACCTTAGTCAACTCATTGGTGATCCAAAAATAGCGAGTCTTGAAATTAAAAATTTCCACCAATCGAGATCCTTGTAACAAGCTTGTAACCGTAGCATACTGTATAGTAGTAGGTAGTAGCTGTAGGCACAAAGTTTAAATTAAATGATAAATCTGTCCGTTTAACTTTAAAGAGGATCAAAATAGAATCTATAGGAGTCGGTTAGGTACTACCTACGTATGCACACTGTATACACGTGAAGCTTTAAAAAGAAGATTAACATTCTTATTTTGGAGTTGTTTTAACTGCACTAACAATTACCATTCCTGTTCCTGTTCCTTTGTACCATTCCTGTTACTACAGAACCCAAGTCCAGAACCCTAGGACAGTAAGGCTAGGTATATCACAGTTTAAAAATTTCAGTTTACAAACGATTTACTTTTTCCAAATGTCCACAAAAACACGAATCTAACTTAACCCACCCCCTTATCCAAACCAAAAATTTCTCATTACGAATTTTCGACTGTAAATACCTAACAAAATGCCGGGTGTATGTCTCGTGGCCATATCGTAGATTTGCTCATTTCATGATATGATCGATCATTTCACGAAATGGTCGCATTTCATGAAATGGCCAACATAGTTTGATCAGATCGTTAAATCGTCAACGTTTTACGATTTGGCCATCCACATTTGGCTAGATCGTATAAAATATAAAGAGTCCATAAAATATTAAAAAAAATCAGAATCCATACCTACTAATATTATAAATGCGAAAGTAACTCTGTCTGTCTGTTACTCAATCACGCCTAAACTACTGAACCAATTTGCATGAAATTTGGTATGGAGATATTTTGATACCCGAGAAAGGACATAGGCTACCTTTTATTGCGAAATATTGTACCACGGGCGAAGCCGGGGCGGACCTCTAGTATTCTATAAACTTGTTTAATGTCATTTAAGTTAGTGCCGCGGCAGCGGCCGGCGAATGCCAGAAGCGAATCGTTTTTGCAATAAAAAACAGTTAGGTTAGGTTAGACTTTGATAAACAACGCACGAGCCGAGCGAGCAAAACGAGCGTGCCGCGACAGCGGCCCGCGAGTGCCAGAAGCGGATCGCTTTTTAAAAAACAAACAATTATAATACTATAGTAGGATATATACGTAAATATATACCCTAAAAGAAAAAATGCGTCTTAAATTATTTTATTTAGGACGCACTTTTTCTTCAATACATATAAGATATCCACATTTTCCATAGTACTCGAACCGTCGTAAATTCTTTGCTATGACTTTCTTCTTATTGTTATTAAACGAATTATGAGGTTTTTAACTGCGAATAATTAAATTTTCGCCAGCAGCCGCCATCTTATCACATAAACACAGAGCTTGCAGCGCCTCTACCAATGATTACTTAATGTAACTATTTTACGATATGATCAAATAATTTTGATCATTTCATGAAAAAACCGCGCGTTTAGTTGGCCATATCGTGAAACGATTTCTTATCATTGATCTGCTCAAGCCTCATCATGATGTGGCCAAACTAAATTGGCCATTTCACGAAATGCGACCATTTCGTGAAATGGCCAATCCTTTGATTATATACCCGGCCAATCATATCATGAAATGAGCAAATTTACGATATGGCCACGACATATGTATTAACGGCGAAATAATGCAATATGCCTGCGACAAATAGATTATCTGTGCTCAAACACGGTTTTTTACGTTCTAGGTGTTTCTAAATTGTATTTCACGTAAGAAAAATTAAAGCATAAAAAATAGACTATAGTCTGTCCACTATAAGAATTGCTTTTTGACAGCTCGACGGGTGATACCAGAAGTGATGTAGGTACAAAAGATTATCGATTGTGATACCATTTCAATTATAAATTCAAAATATTATCATAAATCGAATCAGGTACGTAAATAATAATTACAACGTAAACATACTAATAAGATATGTAATAATAAGACCACATATCTATGCATTTTATGTTAAAACTAGATTTCCGCCCGCGGCTTCGCCCGCGTTTTCAAAGGAAAACCCGCATAGTTCCCGTTCCCGTGGGATTTCCGGGATAAAACCTATCCTATGTGTTAATCCAAGTTACCCTCTATATGTGTGCTAAATTTCATTGTAATCGGTTCAGTAGTTTTTACGTGAAAGAGTAACAAACATCCATACATCCATACATCCATACATCCATACAAACTTTCGCCTTTATACTTAATAGTATTAAGATTAAGATTAAGACTAAACTAAACTAATATTTTATTATTTATTGGTTTCTATCTTACAATTTAGTTGTCTTTATGTTTAAATTATATAACATAATAGAAGAGTTTTTCTGTATCTGATACATTTTACAGAGTATTTCTATCGATTATTATAATCTATCGACCCATCATTGAATAATTCTGTGTAGACATCACTAAGTGGGCAGGGCCTGTCCATGAAGTACAATAATTATTTGTATGACATTTTAACATAGACAATACAATCCTTCATAGGCGTGAAGCTGTCAAAAAGCAAATAATATAATGGACAGAGTTAGAGTAGATAATTTTTGAAACAAAAAAAAATCGCAGTCGGATGAAACCCATTAGAAAAGGAGGGGAATATGATGAAAATAAAAGGAAAAATAAATTACGGTCAATCCGAGTTCGGGAAGTGGGAGGGGGGAGCTTTTAAGAGAAAAAAATGGTTTCTCTCGATTTCCGACAAAACTACAAGTCCTACGGAAAAAAGTTCAATGGCAAAGTTGTAGGTAATAAAAAGATCTACAACTTTTGTATTTACAATTTTTTCAAATAACCTCAAAATTTAGGTGAAAAATTCAAAAAACCAAGTTTTTGGTTTTTTATTTTTATCTACTTCAAAATTTATTTTTTTTCTACGAAATTTGGTGGAAACTTACTTTATTATGTCCCAAATACACTGTAATTTATTTGATTGAAAATATTTATTTTTTCGCCTTATTTTGAATTAATACCAAAAAAACAACCTAATTTTCAATCGAAAAGTCACCCGTCAAAATATCAGCTTTTTTCAAAAACTTGGGGAGTCTTTTATTCATTGAAATCTCTACTTTCATATGGTGTGAAAAAAAATAAACATAACCATAGTAAATGTTCTCAGGAAATGCATACAAACAGTGTGAAAATGAGCTTTTACTAAATCAGGCACACTTCTTGAACTATCTACTCTTGGATGGACCCACAATAACTTTTTTTTGTCATTTACTTTTTACGACAAATAATGGCTAATTTTCGAAGCTATTTTAACCAATACAGCATTAATCCTTAACCAATTAAATACCTTGCATACATTGTTCATTTAATATAGATCTATATGGCCTTTACACCGTATGATTTAAGTGAATATTTTCGAAGATATTACAGATTAAAAAATTGCGGGACGTAGCGTTTGCGGCGGTACCGGCCGGCCGCCATTGCACCCATGCGAAGCCGGGGCGGGTCGCTAGTAAAGCATAAAGTAGAAATGTGCCTGATTAAGTAAAAGCTCACTATAACACTGTTTGTATGCATTTTCTGAGAACGTTAACTATGGTAAGTAATATTTTACGTCATCGGCTACAGCTAGAAACCTGATTTTTTCAAAATGATGTATGTCCGTAGCCGCTTTAGCAACAAATACTAAAAAATAAAAAAAATATGTATATTAAAGTTTAAGATTAAAGTGGGTCCCCATAGTACGGAACCCTTCGTGCGCGAGTCCGACTCGCACTTGGCCGGTTTTTTTATATTCAGTTGTAAAAATAAATATGTATTTTAAATCAAATAAATTACAGTACATACCTATATTTGTGACATAATAAGGTAAGTTTTCCACCAAATTTCGTAGAAAAAAAGATATTTTTTAAAAATAAAAAACCAAAAACTTGCGTTATTTGAATTTTTCACCTAAATTTTTAGGTTGTGTGAAATACTTGTAAATATAAAAGTTATAATCGTTTTATTACCTACAACTTTGGCATTTTACTATTTCCATTATAGGACTTTTAGTATAGTCGAAAATCGAGATGACCCATTTTTTTATTCCTAAACCCCCCCGCCTCCTCCCACTTCCATCATTTATTAATTCTCCTTTCATTTTTATCATATTTTCTAATTACATAGTTAAACTACTGTATTTTTTTGCTTTCAAAAATTATCAACCCTGGTCTAAAGTTATTCCATACATCGGCTATCTGTCATTGAAAGTCCCGTCAAAATCGGCACAGCCGTTCCAGGGATTAGCCGGAACAGAGGGACAAACAAAAATAAAAAAGATACTATTTTGGCTTATGTACCGTGTATACATCCATACGCATTTAGTAGAAAACGGTTATTACTTATTTTAATATTACAAACATACACTCGAATTTTATTATTAATTATTAATTAATTATGTAGATAATAGGCATGACGACAGTATCCATAAATGATCGTATTAGTGTTTTTAAGGGAAAATGTATAATAAATAAATTAAATATAGCGACTTAGAAATCTTAAAAACATTAAGATTAATGAGATTATCAATAAAATAAAACATTGAAATTCTGAAGTTCGCCATTTTGACTAAAACACGCGTGACGTCACGCATAAGTAAACAACTCACGTCAGATGTATTTTGTTGTTATGAATATGTTGAGAATACGCATTTTTATTTATTTTCTATTGTTTCACGTATGCTTTATCGACTCAGAACAGAAATATAATTGCGAATTCACGAATACATGGTTCGGGATTCTCCGCGCCAACTTTATACAATAATTTCTTATTATTTTTTCGCTTGAAATAATTACTAACACATTTTTGAGCATTATTTTTATGTGGATTCACACTGCAATACTGCACACCACTTATAAACTTTGTAATTCGTTTCTATAACACATATTAAATAAAGACTTTTTTAATTTTCTTCGCAATGCGTACAAATAATTACGTATTTACCAAAGTTTGACGTCACGCCTACGCCATGACACCTGCGAGCTGTTTTGGCACAGATATTAAATATTTTTTGAAAAATGGCTTTAATCTTCGTTAAATTTAAGTATATTACCGAAATATAGGGTTTTTCTTGTATAGTAAACGTATACACACATTATGGAAGAGAATTTCAAAATCTTTCGTCATGCCTATTCCCATTCAAAATTATTCAAACAGAATACCCAAAACAATAAGTAGACATAGAGGATTGCAAATAAAATAATGAAATAGTCTTTTATAATAATTTAATATTCCAATAACTAAATATGATAACATTAAGATACCATAAACAATTCCTTATTACTCAAAATCATTGGAAGAAAGCTTGAAACTTATAAGCGCTTATGGGCGTATTCAGAAAGAAAGCTTGAAACTTATAAGCGCTTATCGGCGCTTGTCATGTTCATATATTTTCCTGTCAGTGCTGTCAACCCGCGCAGGAAAATATATGAACATGACAAGCGCCGATAAGCGCTTATAAGTTTCAAGCTTTCTCTCTGAATACTCCCTATCGGCGCTTGTCATGTTCATATATTTTCCTGTCAGTGCTGGTAACCCGCGCAGGAAAATATATGAACATGACAAGCGCCGATAAGCGCTTATAAATTTCAAGCTTTCTTTCTGAATACGCCCTTATATACCAAGTTATATACTAATAAATCTTCTTGCCATAACAGAAAAAAAAAGTTTATTTTTGATTTTTGCTATATTAATAAAAAATAGTAACACTGATATTTATATGCCAGTTTGACATTCATTTGTTTACGATTTGACATTGACAGTATTGACAGTTGACACTACTGTCTTTAATGTAGTGATTTCTAATTTCTATAATTTTAATTTTATTCTAATAAATAGCATTGATAATACAAATTTGTAAATTGTAAACAAAGAGTAAATTAATTATTAAAGGGGGAGATTGTAGATAATAGTTTGTGCTAAGTTTACCTACAGCATATAACGATTAAATACATTTGTGATACTTTGCTATTTATTATCATTGTGTTAATTTATAAAATGTCTCGTATTCGCAAGATTGCAACTGGATACATCTGGAACATTTTTTAATGAACGAAATTAAACTATAACTCTTCACATTATGCATTACATACATATGAATTGAACTCATTCATCATAAGTCTCAGAATACAAACTAATTTGAGAAGTATACTACAATAATTTACTATAAAATATTGTACCTACTATGGATAATATCTGCCGTATCTGCTTAGAATCTTTAGAAGAAAAGTGTAATGTATCACTGACAGTTACTTTTAAAGGTCTAAGAGTATTTAAATACATAAATTCCATAACAAATATTGAAATAAAAGAGAACGATGGATTCCCTTTCTCTATGTGTTTGAAATGTTATGACGAATTTGAGACTGCAGTTAATTTTAGAGAGAAATGTATACAATCTGATAATAAATTAAGAGAAGATTACGGCCTAACAAAAAATGATATTACAGTATGCATTTTCAAAGCAGAAAGTAGTGACAATCAATTGTCGGAACATTATAATAGTAATGATGAACCAATGATAGATGTAAAACCCTTGCTTAATTCTAATGTCTTAGAATATGATACTTATGAATGTATTACTGAATTTCCATCATCTAATGAGGGTGAGGTTTTAACTTGCAACAAGGGTAATGTTTCTAAAGCAGCAGAAACCTTGCACTTGCATCAGGCTAAGAAGAAATGTGAAGTGACTAGATTTGAATGTGACGACTGTGGAGAAGTATTAAAAAGCAAATTTAAAATGGCAGAACATTTGAAAAAAGTGCACTTGCCAAGTAAACTGATTTGTCCAAACTGTAAAAAGAATTTTAAAACATTTAAATCATTGAACAGGCATAAGTTAAAGAAAATTTGCCATAGAATTGATGAGAAATGGATGCACATAGAAGGTGTTGGCAAAGCTAGAGTATTTACATGTAAGGCATGTTCACATACAACAAAGAAATCGTGCGATATGGTAGCACATGTCCGCAACCATACTAATGAGCAACACTACACATGCTCATATTGTCCCCGTAGTTTTAAGAAAATGTCGTCATTATTGTTCCACCAGGACAACAAGCATAATATTTCGACGCAAGGACAGGAAAAGTGCAACAAATGTGAGAAAATATTTCGTGACAAGTATCAGTTCAAGGTGCACATAGCCCGTGTTCACGAAGACCCAATAATACAATGTCCTGTATGCAAGATTTCTCTCCGGAAGCGTTGTCTTAATCGCCACATGAGTAGGCATGCTGGCCGCAAAGATTTTACATGCGAAGTTTGCGCCCTGTCATTTTATACTAACTGTGAACTAAGAAATCACAGGCTAAGACAACATTCTGAAGATGGGAGATATACTTGCAAATTGTGTGCATACAAAACATACAAATCAAAATCAATGAATAGCCATGAGAACAGGCATAAAAGTGGGCAGATATGCTGTAACATCTGTTTTGTATTTGTAAAAGATAAAGACAGATTGTTGAAACATCAACGGCTTCATATGGATGGGAAAATATTTCAGTGTCCATACTGTCACATGAAATTTTTCACAAGTGAAGCTAAAAGGAGACATGTGAAGATAAAGCATTCTGTAACTTTGTTATCCAGTAAGGGAGATATAGGTACAGCGAGTGAAAATAAGAGTAGTATTGAAGTTCAGCTTGACAAGAAAGTTCTCAATGATTTTGAGTAATAAGGAATTGTTTATAGTATCTTAATGTTATCATATTTAGTTATTGGAATATTAAATTATTGTAAAAGACTATTTCATTATTTTATTTGCAATCCTCTATGTCTACTTATTGTTTTGGGTATTCTGTTTGAATAATTTTGAATGGGAATTATCTACATAATTAATTAATAAATAATAAAATTCGAGTGTCTGTTTGTGATATTAAAAAAAGTAATAACCGTTTTCTACTAAATGCGTATGGATGTATACACGGTACATAAGCCAAAATAGTATCTTTTTTATTTTTGTCTGTCCCTCTGTTCCGGCTAATCCCTGGAACGGCTGTGCCGATTTTGACGGGACTTTCAATTATGGAATACATCCTGCAAATCATATCGCGATACAGTTAAGAAAAATAATGCGCTTGATAAGTTGCTCGCATTGCTCGATATTTATAAAAAAATCAAACCAATACACGAGAGAAGACGTAAAGAATAAAATTAATTCCCTACGAACAAATTTTCGGAAAGCTTAAAGATTAAATTCAATTGAATTTTGAATTAAATTAATTTAATTAAATTAATTAAATTATAATTTAACTAGCGACCCGCCCCGGCTTCGCACGGGTGCAATGCTGATACTAAATACACTACAGAAAAACTGTGAACGTTGTATATAAAAACATAGCGGCCCGGCCGGCCGGTACCGCCGCAAATGCTACGTCCCGCAATTTTTAAATCTGTAATATCTTCGAAAATATTCACTTAAATCATACGGTGTAAAGGGCCATATAGATCTATATTAAATGAACAATGTATTCAAGGTATTCAATTGGTTAAGGATTAATGCTGTATTGGTGAAAATCGCTTCGAAAATTAGCTATTATTTGTCGTAAAAAGTAAATGACAAAAAAATGTTATTGTGGGTTATCCATAAGAGATAGACATATACCATCGCGGACTTTTCTGTAGACCTTTTCAATGTGTATACTACTTAGTACATTATTTTGATAAAACTCATAGGGTTCAGCCTGCGTTTGCAATATAAGCGGAAAAATGTAATTTTTTACGACATCACATTAGAAACCTCAAAAATAACAGTACTTCTCCACTATTTAATGGATGTTATTATACATATAAACCTTCCTCTTGAATCACTCTATCTATTAAAAAAAACCGCATCAAAATCCGTTGCGTAGTTTCAAAGATTTAAGCGTACAAAGGGACATAGGGACAGGGGAAGCGACTTTGTTTTATACTATGTAGTGATTTATTAAATTATTATTTTAATTATTAATTTTTTTCTCATCCAGTCCTTAATCCATCGTTTCTTTCTTGATTGCTTTTTTTTAGATAGTAAAATTAATGCAATACTCAATGCAACGATTTTTTCTTTCTATTCATTATGTTAAACGTGCGCACGTAATCTAGCTGCGGAACGACTGACCTAGGGACTCTTGACATGTTTCCGAAGAAACATCTTACGTTACTAACTCACGCACTCTAGAACTTTTTATTCAATGAACTACTTCTATTCTTTTCTTTTTTTTTTAATTTAATTTAAATGAATTTAATGAATTAAAATAATATTTTTATGTAATACTTGAATATGAATTTAAATATTAACCACATATTCTATGCCGCTCTGTTATAAATTATTTTATATTTTTAATCGTTTTTTTCGTCCCGCAGGACAGGCTTCGCCTAGTGCGGGAACCAATGAATCTCATCCTGTGATCTCATCATTAGTTATATTAATATCAAAATTATTAAATTAATGAATATTGTGAAATTGAGAAAATTGTGAAACTAGCTACTTCAGGACCAAGTTCTCAACTTATTACAACTACTATGCGTGCCAAATAAGAATAGGACTGTCAAGACGCCATATTGTTCAGTAATACGCGCTAACTTCATTACCAAAGCGTATGGTGTGCAAAAAAATCAATAAAGAAATTATATTCAGTTTAAATATTTAATGTACTACGCTTTGTTGGTATTTCTAATATATTTCACGCCAAATTTATTATGAATGAGTAGGATTTGAAAATAAAAGCACGTAAGTATATAAAAAAACATATATATTATTTCAGTTTTTATCAATCGGATAATATTTCCTCTACACCACTTAACACAGCGTCATCGTCATCGTATTCTGAATCTTCATTGCTGTCGCTGTCACTGCTATCTCCGCATTAACTATGAAAATGTTAACTTTTTATGAATACTGTTTCCACACCAAAATTTTAGTGCAAAATTTTTTTACATATTATAAATCAGAATAAAATAGGCTTACCAATAAAAAAACTACTAACTACACTAATTTACAAGTTTATATATAAGAAACAAAAGATATATAGGTACAAAGCCAAACTCAATTGAATATTAATTTAAAAATTTTCAAATCAAATTTCAAAAAATACACGTCCGGCTCGTTCGAAGATTCCCGCGCTTTTTCAAAGAAAAAATAAACTTATTTTAAAACAATAATTATAATTTTTTTAAACATTTTTTGCTCTATAACTGTTTAGGAAAAGGACGCAACACAAAATTAAAAAAGTTTATAGTCTAAGAGCTGTGTGCATGTTCACGTCATGTGTTGAACATTAGAAAATTTAGACATGAGGATTGTCCGATTGCTTTTACCAAGCCTAAGATAAACCAGTCCTTCCGCGAAGAGATTGTGTATCAGGATTTGACTATAATATATTATATGTAGAGAATTCGCATTTTTAAGTTATAAAAATAAAATACCCAAAAGAATATGTAGACAGAGAGGGTTGCAAATAAAACAGTGTAATAGTGTTTTACAATAATTTAATATTCCAATAACTAAATATCATATCATTAAGATACTATAAAATATAATTCCTTATTACTCAAAATCATTGAGAATTTTCTTGTCTAGCTGAATTTACTAATAATACTACTCTTATTATTAATACTACTCTTATTTTCACTTGCTGTTACAGAATGCTTTATCTTCACATGTCTCCTTTTAGCTTCATTTGTGAAAAATTTCACATGACAGTATGGACACTGAAATATTTTCCCATCCATATGAAGCTCTTGATGTTTCAACAATCTACCTCTATCTTTTACAAATACAAAACAGATGTTACAGCATAACTGCCCACTTTTATGCCTGTTCTCATGGCTATTCATTGATTTTGATTTGTAAGTTTTGTATGGACACAATTTGCAAGTATATCTCCCATCTTCAGAATGTTGTCTTAGCCTGTGATTTCTTAGTTCACCATTAGTATAACATGACAGGGCGCAAACTTCGCACGTAAAATCTTTGCGGCCACCATGCCTACTCATGTGGCGATTAAGACCACGCTTCCGGAGAGAAATCTTGCATACAGGACATTGTATTATTGGGTCTTCGTGAACACGGGCTATGTGCAGCTTGAACTGATACTTGTCTCGAAATATTTTCTCACATTTGTTGCACTTTTCCTGTCCTTGTGTCGAAATATTATGCTTGTTATCCTGGTGGAACAATAATGACGACATTTTCTTAAAACTACGGGGACAATATGAGCATGTGTAGTGTTGCTCATTAGTATGGTTGCGGACATGTGCTACCATATCGCACGATTTCTTTGTTGTATGTGAACATGCCTTACATGTAAATACTCTAGCTTTGCCAACACCTTCTATGTGCATCCATTTCTCATCAATTCTATGGCAAATTTTCTTTAACTTATGCCTGTTCAATGATTTAAATGTTTTAAAATTCTTTTTACAGTTTGGACAAATCAGTTTACTTGGCAAGTGCACTTTTTTCCAATGTACTGCCATTTTACATTTGCTTTTAAATACTTCTCCACAGTCGTCACATTCAAATCTAGTCAATTCACATTTCTTCTTAGCCTGATGCAAGTGCAAGGTTTCTGCTGCTTTAGAAACATTACCCTTATTGCAAGTTAAAACCTCACCCTCATTAGATGATGGAAATTCAGTAATACATTCATAAGTATCATATTCTAAGACATTAGAATTAAGCAAGGGTTTTACATCTATCATTGGTTCATTGTTACTATTATAATTTTCCGACAATTCATTGTCATTACTTTCTTCTTTGAAAATGCATACTGTATTATCATTTTTTGTTAGGCCGTAATCTTCTCTTAATTTATTATCAGATTGTATACATTTCTCTCTAAAATTAACTGCAGTCTCAAATTCGTCATAACATTTCAAACACATAGAGAAAGGGAATCCATCGTTCTCTTTTATTTCAATATTTGTTATGGAATTTATATATTTAAATACTCTTAGACCTTTAAAAGTATCTGTAAGTGATACTTTATACTTTTCTTCTAAAGATTCTAAGCAGATACGGCAGATATTATCCATAGTAGGTACAATATTGTATAGTAAATTATTGTAGTATACTTCTCAAATTAGTTTGTATTCTGAGACTTATGATGAATGAGTTCAATTCATATATATGTAATGCATAATGTGAAGAGTTATAGTTTAATTTCGTTCATTAAAAAATGTTCCAGATGTATCCAGTTGCAATCTTGCGAATAAGAGACATTTTATAAATTAACACAATGATAATAAATAGCAAAGTATCACAAAATATGTATTTAATTGTTATATGCTGTAGGTAAACTTAGCACAAACTATTATCTACAATCTCCCCCTTTAATAATTTACTCTTTGTCTACAATTTACAAATTTGTAAATTGTATTAGGTAAATACTAAATACCTATCAACTTACAATGATAAAATAAAGAAATACAATAGTGTCAATACTGTCAATGTCAAATCATAAACAAATGAATGTCAAACTGGCATATAAATATCAGTGTTACTATTTTTTATTAATATAGCAAAAATAAACTTATTTTAAAACAATTATAATTTTTTGCTATAAAACTGTTTTGAAAAAGCTTATATCATTAAGTAATGGATGGAGTACGCTGGCAAATGTTCTTACTAAACTTTCTGCTGATTTTGGTGCGGGGAGGGTAACTCACACTATGAAACACAATCACACATTCACAAAAATAATTTGTGTCACGAAAGTCGTAAAAATGTACGACCTTTTATGCGACGAGTTTTTAAATTCAACTCTATTACTAACTTCATAAAGATTAAATTTGTATTTCATTCCAAGATAGTCTCGTGGGGAGTACGGTTCAATATCGCGTTTTAAATTCAACTTTATCTCTTAGCTCATAAAGATTAAATTTGTATATTTTCTTTCCATGATAGTCTGGTGGGGTCGCATCAATGATCGAGTAAACATGACTCGATTATTTGTCTTGATCATATCGCTAAACGATACATCGACGATTATTAGAAATTGCATTTAAATAGATATTTGCGTAAAAAAAATAAAAAAAATACTTAAAAAAAAATGTGAGCCGTCATGGGACGCCTGGCAGATGTGAAACATCGTTCGGTTTACAAGTGAGCCTATAGATGTGTATAGCGTGGCGACCCGTCGCCATGGCAAGCGTCGCCACGTCAACAATTCGGTTTACAAGTGAGCCTATAGATGTTTCACATCAAAATGAAAGGTTAATCCATCTTTTTAAATATTTGATGTGTTTGACTTGTTTCTGCAAGACTGGACAGTACAAAACGGCATTTTTAGCGGAGCACTCGCAGACGTCCTTTCGATGTTTTACGAATACGCAGAGTGTTTGTAATCGATTACGCAAGTAGTTTTTATGAAAGCATAAGATTTTTCGATTCGAATAATCTTATACCTCGCCAAAAGGGGAAGCGCCTGTGAGTGTTTCAGTGTTATCCATTACTTAATGATCTAAGTGAAAAAGGACGCAACACAAAATTAAAAAAAAATGTAGTTTAAGAGCTGTGTGCATGTTCACGTCATGTGTTGAACATTGGAAAATTTGAACATGAGGATTGCCTGATTGCTTTTACGAAGCCTAAGATAAACCAGCCCTTCCGCGAAGAGATTTGACTTGGATTTGACGGATTTGACTATAATCTATTATATGTAGAGAATTCGCATTTTTTAAGTTATAAAAATAAAATATCAAAAAAAAATAAGTAGACAGAGGATTAGATTGCAAACAGCCTATAGGTCCGTGGTCACAGCGTTATTTTTATTTCATCAAAAACTGACAACACAGTAAACGTCAGTTGACTTCGTTTTACCGTAGTAGCTTACCTACAGCTACGCTTACGTACCTAGTATTTGTATTCTCTTTGGCTCTCGGATCAATTAACTTTGAATATTAGAATTTAGAAATACAGTAATGTCAATTTAAAACGAATTAATGTCATCTAAAATAAGTTATTTTTCAAAGCAAAATTATGAAAAACTCAAGAAATTACAATTTTCTAATGTTCGACACAATATTTTATAAAAAAAACTAGCTTACCGCCCGCGGCTTCGCCCGCTTTATCTAAAACCTAATAAATTATATACTAAAACCTTCCTCTTGAATCATTCTATCTATTAAAAAAAACCGCATCAAAATCCGTTGCGTAGTTTTAAAGATTTAAGCATACAAAGGGACAGAGAAAGCGACTTTGTTTTATAATATGTAGTGATGCACCCAGCTCTTGGACTGTATTTTTATAATTTTATGTTTCGTCCTTTTCCAAAACAGTTTAAAACAAAAAAATGTTTTAAAAAAGTTGTTTTGCTACTAGCTTCCGCCCGCGACTCCGTCCGCGCGGATGTCGGTCTTCGCGTGGATTGTTTATTTCTCCATTTTGAGTAACTCTGACAATGACATCTTATAAATATCTATTGGACCCAATACGGCTAGGCCTATAATAATACGCAACGCGTGTTCGCGGTTCTACAGAACAACGTCTATGGATAAAACTGAAAAATTAAGATTAATTTTTTTCTACGTATTTTTCCAGGATAAAAAGTATCCTATTTTACGCCCAGGATAATAAGGTATAATTATACCAAGTTTCATCGAAATCGAACTGTTAGTTTTCACATGATGTCTTCACATACAGACAGACAGACAGACAAAAATTTTTTTAATCACATATTTGGGTTTGGTATCGATCCATTAACACCCCCTGCTATTTATTTTTTCAATATTTTCAATGTACAGAATTGACCCTTCTACAGATTTATTATGTACCTATAGATCGTAGACAGAGAAACTAAAGTAACAAGTCGCGTTCGCGTTAAAACAAGGAAAATATTAGCGTAATATCTAGTTTTATCATTCAATCCATACTAATATTATAAATGCGAAAGTAACTCTGTCTGTCTGTCTGTTACTCAATCACGACTTAACTACTGAACCAATTTGCATGAAAATTGGTATAGTGATATTTTGATACCCGAGAAAGGACATAGGATAGGTTTTATCCCGGAAATCCCACGGGAACGGGAACTATGCGGGTTTTTCTTTGAATGCGCGGGCGATGCCGCGGGTGGAAAGCTAGTAACCTATAAACATCAACAAGTAAGTGTTGCCAGTGTCGGGAGAAATAATACCCCGATCATCATTAAAAAAAATTGATGACAATATGGCGAAACTCGAAAGTAAATGAATACGAAATCCCATAATAATCCAGTGTTTCGGGAAGACTTTTGCATCGAAAACATATTTTAATTTATTATTTCTCAAAGTAATTATGATTGACATAAAATTACATTTATAATTTTATAGAACTGAACTACCTGCGAGTATTAATTATTAACCTATGTTTATCGATTGGTTTCCAGATGATCCAGACCTACGTAATAAATGGATCGAAGCAACTGGGAGAAAAGATGAAGATTCCCACAAAATATTGTAAAATTAATAATATGAACAAGCCAATGAAAAAGTAAAAATTGTGTACACGAAATTAACATTGTTCGCAATCAATAATCAATCTATTAATTGTACTTTTTTGTATCTACTACATTGATAATAAAGACAAAAGAAAAATCTAATACACTGGTTTTATTTAATTGATCCTAAAAATATTTACCCTTTCCCTGTAACATCCAAAACATCCGGGAGCTCTGATACTGTGGCAACCTTAGAGTATAGATATCTATAGAGCGCGAACAACCAAGTGGGAACAGTAGGCACAGGTGGGAACAACACGACGTTCCCGCCGCGCGCGCTCGTAGTCGTGGTTGAGTGCTGACGAAGTGCGTTGCTCTGGATTTTTATTCATATCTAGGAATAAACATGGTGAAATGTGCAGTTATATCTTGCAAAAACGATACTAGAAAATACACAAAATTGAAATCCAGTATCACATTTCATCAGTAAGTCGATTGTTATACTTATTTTTATGAAAATAAATCTAGCATCGCGGGGGTGAAGGGGAGGTGGGAGGCGGACACGCGCAGGCTCGCTCGCGCGCCTCACTGCCGCCACGTGATCTTAGTGATGTAACCTGACCAACGCTGTACTCGATATAAAGTTTACTAGAAGAATTATATTTTAACAAATTATTTATTTATTTCTTTAAAATTGAAACTCTTCTAAAAATGTATTATAAATAAACTTGTGGTGTGTTTTATATGATAGACTTTCTAATATTATGAATGCAAATTGCAAATGTATTATAGTGTAAATGTAAAGTATGTAATGCACCGCTAAATTGATTTTGAACATTTTATAGTAGAATGGATAAAATTAAATAAAAAAAATGTTTATATGATTTATTATATTATCATTGTAAATTACTAATTATTTCTTATTTTTATTTAACATTTTTAAAACATTATTATTATTGTTTCATTTATTATTAAAGAAATAGCACCAAACCCGAATTTTTATTTTATTAACTTTAATATCGAACTTGTTTTTCTGATATTCATAAACATATTTTTTTTAAGTACTTAAAATTAATACAAGAAATATTCAAATGGGATAAACACTTTATTCTCTTGGCAAACAAATTTAAAATGACATATTATTATTTATACTTTATTCATACATTTCTCCTTAAATAACATATTGAACATAAAATTTACAAAAGATACATATTTATTTACATTTAACTTATCGATAGCTCGGCACGCAATTGATACCTACCCATCCCTATTTGTCACACACACATCTATATATTATTTATAGCCAAGAAGCTTATATCTTATACACTGGAGATTTCGGTATGAACATTTGACGTGTAACAAGAAAATTGTTGTGTTCTATCACTTTCACACCTAACTTGGTATTGCCACTGTTAATACGAAGTTTTCCCAAGGCTACTATGTATGCTGTAATATTCTGTGCAAAAGGTTAGTTTTTGTACATGAGTTTGTTGATAAATTGCCAACAACGTCATTCAGAAGCATTGTTGGATGAGACAATTATTATTTATGCTAAATAAAATAAGTATCTGAACCAATTATTAAAAAGCGATATTCCCTGATTATGGTTAGTTACCATAATAAAATTGTAGCAACTCTCACTTTGACAATATGACATAAGTGTCAAAAAAATTGCGTCGCTTCGAATATTTAAGTTAATATTGTTGCGTATTTAATAAATATTTTCCGAATATTAATAATGTATTGCATTGTGAAAAATTGCAGAAGTTTTTGGACACCCAATTCTGGCCTATATTTTCACAGGCAAGTGTATATTTACGTTATTTACAATATTCCTCAATACTCATGCATTTACCTGTTTAGAATTATTTTAATGGCAAAAATCGTCAAATTTATCATCATTTTACTAAGCAATCATGTTAAATAAGTTCTTTTCCTAATACTTTCATCATTTTTCAACAAGTTTTCAACAAACAAATTTAACAAGTAAGGTAACCATGATGATGGGTTTTTACGGATAGCGACGATAATATATTGCTAAAGAATATTATGATGAACATTTAGAACACCATTTTAAAAAATTTTATACTAGTAATGAAACAACACACGACATCGATATTGCACTCACATATTGTGGTTTATTCTTTTTTACATTGAAATTTATACTTTTTAACCTAATATTTTTTTGTTTTACGTATTTCAGCTTTCCAAAAATGAAATAAAAAGAAATAAATGGCTGTCCATAGTGCCTATCAAGGGTAAAATTTATCAACATGCCAGAATATGCAGTTTGCATTTTAAGCCTGAGGATTACGGTCCAGAAAAAAAATACCTTTTGAAAAGTGCTATACCTTTTTATTTACCACATTCTTACTGCGTCTCAACTGATAAAGTAATTTTAATTATATTATAATTAACCACCATGAAACCATTAGTAACCGTAAGTACAGCTCCTGAAAGACATACGAATTTCTGAGAACTGTAATATCGTTACCACACATCAACACTAGTGATGCAACTCTCCCTTTGGAATATTGAAAAGTTTTAGACTGAAGCTTGAGTAACCCAAAACGATGTTTTAATGTATTGTCATTTTAATTAAAAATTCGTAGTATGAGATCAAAAGTTATCAAGCGTTATTTAAAACTATCATTCTCTACCAATTAAAATGGTATGTACCTATAAAGATGATAATTATTCATGTAAGTTGACCAGTAATATTATAATATAAATACTGTTAAAAATATATGTCGTTTTATTTATAGACCATGATTTTTAGTTTTTTTTTCGAAAAATCCTGAATATAAAAACCAGTGTGGTCACCCACAGAAAGAGACAAAAAACAACACTGACGTCATTCAAGGTTATATTTTCTTGTGACAAGTTAATGGTCATAGTGCAATCTCCAGTGTATTAGATATAAGCTTCTTGTTTATAGCTCATCTGCCTACGATGTGCACAAAGCAATTTGTGCAATACACTCGCTTATACTACTGTAATATATACTCTAAGGTGGCAACATTCAACTTATACATTGACAAACTAGGTATGTATTTTTGTCTCAGTTGCGGTTACAGATTACCTTTGTCTATAGTTTCTCTGTCTACGGTATAGACACACACACAGGTATCTAACATGTCAGTTTGACATTCATTTGTTTACGATCGTAGAGGGAGAATGAACTAGGTACTCCTTCTACGTTTACGATCATATATTTTTAATGATAGGTTGCTGTAATTTCTGTAATTATAATTGGTTTACCTTATTTAAATACATTTAAGTTATACTTTGCTAGCAATTATTATGGTGTTAATCCATAAAATGTCTTTTACTGGTATGATAGAAATTTAACTAATCCTTCTTCTACTTCTCAGAATAAAAAACTAATTTGAGCCGTATTAAAATAATTTACTAAAAAATATTGTACTATGGATAATATCTGCCGTATCTGCTTAGATTCTTTAGAAGGAAAGTATAAAGTATCACTTACAGATACTTTTAAAGGTCTAAGAGTATTTAAATATATAAATTCCATAACAAATATTGAAATAAAAGAGAACGATGGATTCCCTTTCTCTATGTGTTTTAAATGTTATGACGAATTTGAGACTGCAGTTAATTTTAGAGAGAAATGTATACAATCTGATAATAAATTAAGAGAAGATTACGGCCTACCAAAAAATGATAATACAGTATGCATTTTCAAAGCAGAAAGTAATGACAATGAATTGTCGGAAAATTATAATAGTAATGATGAACCAATGATAGATGTAAAACCCTTGCTTAATTCTAATGCCTTAGAATATGATACTTATGAGTGTATAACTGAACTTCAATCATCTAATGAGGACGAGGATTTAATTTGCAACAAGTGTAATGTTGTTTTTAAAACAGCAACCACCTTGCACAGGCATCAGGCTAAGAATAAATGTGAAGTGACTAGATTTGAATGTGACGACTGTGGAGAAGTATTTAAAAGCAAATTTAAAATGGCAGTACATTGGAAAAAAGTGCACTTGCCAAGTAAACTGATTTGCCCAAACTGTAAACAGAATTTTAAAACATTTAGATCATTTAACATACATAAGTCAAAGAAAATATGCCATAGAATTGATGAGAAATGGATGCACATAGAAGGTGTTGGTAAAACTAGAGTATTTACATGTAAGGCATGTTCATATACAACAAAGAAATCGGGCAATATAATAGTACACGTCCGCATTCACACTAACGAGCGACCCTACACATGCTCAATTTGTCCCAAACGTTTCAAGCAAATAGCGGCATTAGTATTCCACCAGGACTACAAGCATAAAAAGTCTACACTACCACAGGAAAAGTGCAAAATATGCGGTAAAATATGTCAAGGCGTGAAGCGGCTCAAGCAACACATAGCCCGTGTTCACAATGAGCCAAAAACACAGTGTACTATATGCAAGATGTCTCTCCGGAAGCGATGTCTTAAAACCCACATGGCGAGGCACGCCGACCACAAAGACTTTACGTGCGAAGTTTGCGCCCAGTCATTTTATACCCACAGTGAACTAATAACTCACAGGCTAAGAAAACATTCTGAGGATAAGAGATATACTTGCGACTTGTGTCCATACAAAACTAGCAAATCAACATTAATAAATAACCACGCGAACAGGCATAAAAGTGGGCAGTTATGCTGTAACATCTGTTTTGTATTTGTAAAAGATAAAGATAGATTGTTGAAACATCAAGAGCTTCATATGGATGGGAAAGTATTTCAGTGTCCATACTGTCACTTGAAATATTTCACAAATAAAGCTAAAAGGGAACATGTGAGGATGAAGCATTCTGAAACTTTGTTATACAGTAAGGGAGATATAGGTACAGCAAGTGAAAATAAGAGTAGTATTGAAGTTCAGATAGACAAAAAAATTCCAAATGAGTAATAAGTAGGTAATTATTTGTAGTACCTATATTATTGATATGATATTTTCTTATTGGAATATTAAATTATTGTAAAAAACTATTTCACTGTTTTATTTTCAATTCTCTCTTCTGTCTACTTATTCTTTTGGGTATTTTATTTTTGTAACATTAAAAACATGCGAGTTCTCTACATATATGTTATAGTCAAATCCCGATACACAATCTCTTCGCGGAAGGATTGGTTTGGCAAAAGCCATCAGGCAATCCTCATGTTCAACACAATATACCTACAATATCTTAAGTATGGATGTATGGATGTTTGTAACTCTTTCACGTAAAAACTACTGAACCGATTACAATGAAATTTAGCACACATATAGACGGTAACTTGGATTTACACATAGGATAAGTTTTATCCCGGAAATCCCACGGGAACGGGAACTATGCGGGTTTTCCTTTGAAAACGCGGGCGAAGCCGCGGGCGGAAATCTAGTTTTATATAAAAATGCACCCAGGTCTTGGACTATAATTTTTTAATTTTGTGTTGCGCCCTTCAGATTTTTAACAAGAAAAAATTGTAAAAACAATAATTTTACTAATTCAATAATTTACAAAAAATTTAGGAGTGAGTGGTTGGGATGAGCGGGGGTAATAATTATTATACCGCGTCTAGTGGAACTTCTCGTGGCGCGCATTCAAGGAGCGGTGCATCGATGAAAAATGCCGCAAAAATTTAAACAAAACACTAAGAAGTCTACTTAACTACTCATGGCTCAGGCCCCCAAAAATATATTTAAAAATATTATACTCTACTAAAATTATTTGCGACAAGCTTTCCATCTGAGACTTCGCCCGCGTAGTCAAAGGATTTCCGGTATATTAAGTAATATCCCATGTTATATCCCTTCTCAGGTCGCAAATTATATTTGTCCGAAATTTCATAATTATGGCATTATATTACCGTCTAAATTATTGCATGAACTGATGTGGTTACACTAGAGTTTACCTAGATATGTCGGTAATTATTGGCATTTACCGCAGCAAAAAAAATATTAGTTAATAATTAATATATAATATGGTTTCTGTATAATTCATCAAGGATTCTTTCTTTTTCAAAAGGATTTTTTCTTTTTCAAATCATCTATTGTACAAGTACAAGTACAAGTACAAATGATAAATTTTGTTTGATCCGACGCCACGCATCATTGTGTACACTGCGATTTTTATAGTTCTTCTGTCGGGTATCCCAAAGAGAAGAATTCCAAAAATTAGCGCCATCGAGCGCTTTTTCATTTGACCTCTCCATGTCGGTCGATACGTGCGTCGTCGGTGAGCTCATACTTATTGCACACTGGACATTTGGACTACCGATTTTGGACAAACGCCACGGTAGTGTGGCCGCAAACGCAATAATTACCGCGGTAATCTTCTTTGATGTGCGAAAGAATACCGCCGCCGGAGCTATTGCCTACCTGTGTTGCCTACCGCCATTTGTCATATTGATTGGCATTGTAGAATTATGGCCATAAGTCATGGTTACACCACACACCTAGGTGTTGTTAGTGACATATCACACTAGCGGATTGCGAGCGGTTTCAAAGCGGAGCGGGTGCGCAACGAATACGTTGCGGTTGCGCAGCGAATTCGTTGCGGACGCGTGGCAGATGCGCAACGTTTACGTCGCAGTCATGTACACTCATTAACAAAATGGAATCCGTGCTGGTTGTTACTTATAACTTGTGATAGTATAATAATTATGAGATCATTATTTTTTACGAGTTTCATAACATGTTAATGTTTAGGGTATTGTTTTATCTATTATTATTATATATTATTATATTATATTATTTTTATCCCCGGTCAGGGCAAATATTTGTGTGATGAACTCAATTATTTGTTCTTGGGTCTGGGTGTTATTATCTATATATGTATTTATTAAATATTATATTTATCGTCGCCTAGTACCCACAACACAAGCCTTAATTGAGCTTACTGTGGGACTAGGTCGATTTGTGTAATAATGTCCTATAATATTTATTTATTTATTTATTTATTTATTAAATCTTGGTCGAAATGCAATCAGATAACTTAATTGCTCATTAAGAAAGTTCATTAGTGAAATAAATGTTAAAGCTCCTTAACTAAAACAGGGCTATCTTATTATTAGATAAATAGCAGTGAATAGAAAATTTTATCAAGCAACCAGCAACTCACTATCACTTTGCTCATAATTAGGTTCACAAAATCTCTTTATAACATACGTTGCTATGGGAGAGATTATACTGGTCAGTCGTTACATACTTTTGGAATGTATGGTACATTCTAAAAGTCCTAGTAATTCAATTTTATAGCACCTTTTTTTAACAACTCCAGTTGTTATTACATCTTTAGTTAACTGTTAAGTAAGTGCATTTCCACAGTACGGTTAAAAAATTGAGTGCTACAGAAACGATGGAAATATTGAATGGAAGTTAGGCAAGGCGGAAGGGCTGGCTTTTGTGCGAGAGTATACAAAATGACGCGTCCGCAACGAATTCGCTGCGCAACCGCGGCGTGTTCGTTGCGCGCCCGCAACGTATTCGTTGCGCACCCGCTCCGCTTTGAAACCGCTCGCAATCCGCTAGTGTGATATGGCACTTAAAGTTATGGCAATAATTATTGGCATATCACGGTAGTGTGACCGTAGTACAGTTGGTTCGTTTGGAAGCTACGCTGCAGCACTGCTGCAGTAGTAAGTATGCAATGTTTTTCTAAGGGGGCGACCACAAATTACGTGAAATGTTTATGGGGAGGAGGGGGTAACGTTGGATACGCGGAGTCTCGGCAAATTTAAAAATTAAAACAACTTATCCTTTGTCAGGAATAACTAGACCTAAGTAAGTAATAATGAAATTTATATTATTCTCGCTTATGAATTCTTAACAGACATAAAATTATTGTGCTTCAGATTCTTTAAATTTCATAAACTATGCTGGTACGAGACAAAAATATCATCTATCTATTCGAAATACTTTCTCTCTCTTAGATTAATTCGAATAAAACTTTCTTTCTCTTGCATTACTTTCTTAAAAATATATAGCTATCTGCTATACTAATATTATTAAGCTAAGAGTTTAGTTTGTTTGTACGCGCTAATCTCAGGTCCGATTTGAAAAATTCTTTCGGCCTTAGCCCGTTTATCGAGGAAGGCTATAGGCACAGACTAATAATAATAATATGCTATAGGCTATAATATATCATCACGCTAAGACCAACAGGAGCGGAGCAATGCAGGTGTAACCGCGGAGAACATAAATGTACTTAATAAAATATAATGCAAAATAAAACACAAATACACATTTAAAGTTCTTTATTCTTTTCTTTCTTTATATTACATATCACTCAAACTCCATGGAATTTAGATTCAACTTAGTATTTAACTTATCTAGGATACAGTTGAAACGACGCTAACTTAACAAAGATCCTCTAAAGACTAGTTTATATTACAGTGATTATACATCACTTGAAGATTTATATTTTATATTACATATATTCTTTTACAATTAACAGACTTGGTATATAGTCCGATGATAGTAGTTGTATACGTAGTATATTATTATTAGTCTGTGATAGTAGGTAGGTACTTCAAAAGCTATACATATTAGGTACCTATATGAAATGACATTTAAAAAATGATATCAATAGAAAAACAGAAAGTGAATCGAGCCTGCGATCTAATGTAAATAAGGGACACCTATGAAATATATTTTCTGAACGAAATCTATAGAACTAAACTGTACTATAGAATTTCTATTTTTCTAAGATAAGGTACTGTGTTCTAGCAAATGGAAGTATGAATAATGTTATTTATTTTATTTAATTACCCTTTAAAGTACTTATACATTCAAAAATTTCCAAACAAAACAAAAAGCATATTGTACATATATTTTTTTGCTTTAAATATAGCAAGTAAACATTTTTATTTGTATACAGAATACGCATATATAAAAATAAGAACATCCACTTTTATACATCGTCAAATAGATAAGCATCAACTCTTAGTTTCTCACACAGGTATCACTTATTTAGAGCTATCTTCAATTTTACAAATTACAAGGCAACGGCATTAATTCTTTAAAAATTATTATTGGTCCCATTTTATCCATATTATTGTACTTAAATTTATGGCTTTAATAAGAGTGTTACCATTTACCAGTAAGGAACAAGTCGGTAAATATATTATTATTTGTAAATGTTTAAAATATCTATTTACCCGCTACTACAATGTCAAATATTTTACAATGTAGCAACATTATAGCAACGGGATGTATGAGGAAATGTAGATATTATATCAGCACAGACTATTAAAATATTACTAAATTGGTAAAAACTACAATAAACGTTTTGATAATATATTTACAAAACATTTACGGTCTTACTAATAAAATGTTACCCATTCGCTATGCAATGGATTACTTATTGCAATAACCTGTCTTGTTTTTATGATTGATGTTTCATGTGAGCAAGAGCAGAACACAGCTATGGTAGAAAATGGTTGAAATTTATCCATTGTTTAACTCTGTGGTTTAACTTTTTATTAGTAAGGCGACGAGGTTAAATTGCGTTTCGTGGTTAGATTTCATTTGTCAAATTCAGTCTAATTTAGCATTTTTTTGTCTTTTTCATATCGCTTGGAATATAGGTCGAAGTTATTTTTGGACGAATATGAATTTATCTATAGAAATATTTAAGTCTGTTTTAAATATTTTGTCAAGTAGATAGATAAGGCAGTGGAAGAGTACGAGAGAAGTAAGAAAATATAAAATTTTGACATTTATTATTGAGTTACAAACATTTGTTATAATATATAGGTACTTATAATTTTTGTAAGAACTACTTAAAATGCTTTTACAGAGTTGGTAACGCCTTCTTCAAAGTTATCTTTATTTCTCAATCATTTAATTCTTAACAAATAATGCAAAAAAAAAAAAACATTTTTTTCGCAGGTAGTTAATTCATTTTATTTCAGGCGTTTTCACTCTCTAGAAAAAAAAATAATATCATCTCACTTTTATTACAAAGTATGAGACCATTCTCAGTAAAAAGTTATTGTTTTTTCAGACTGTCAACATTCGTTAAGATTTTTCCAAATTTAGTCTATCCCGCATATTTTATGAAAATCTAACATCTATGTTTTTTTTGTATTTTTTATTTTTATTTGGCTTTTGATGTTTGAAATAATGTTCGTATTAATTTTTTGTGTCTAGATTTGAATTTAGTTCAAAGAATTGGGTTTATTTATAAAAAAAAATTGTTTTCTGAAATCAATACTATTTTGAATTTAGTTCATGTAATAATTTATTTGTATTATTTTTGTTAATTTAAACGTTCCAAATCTCAATATAAACGAGGCTAACCACGAAAAATTTCAAAAATCGCGTCCTATCTACAATTTGGTGTAATCTATGATCAATAGGGTTCCTGGTGGGAGCAGTGTGGCACAGGAGAGGGGGAGGATTTGTATGCTCGGGGGAAGAGGGAGGAGTAGGATGGGGGAGGTTCGTATTCCGGGGGGGATGGGGGGAGGGGTGGTGGGAACATTTGCTGCGACGACGCTGTCACGGTGACAGTTGGTGACAGGTCGATGCAAGATGGCGGAATGTTGAGCGGAGTGTCGGACGGCTTGGAGCTCTTGCAGCAACACTCTGGAATAGAAAAAAATTGGAAATAAATATTAAACTAGTAAAATTTATGGCGTACCAAGTGATTGAAGTGTAGTAACGGTGAAATTTACTGTGAATAATATTTTTTTTGGAAATAAATGGCTTTTAAATTTGTTTTTCTTAAATATTATTTAATATAAGGTAAAATTATAACTGTGTTATTAATATTAAAATACTAGTACCTAAAACTGAATTAAAGTTAATTAAAAAATAAAATCCTAAATCGTTGCAATGTGACAATAAAAGAAAATAACTCTATGAGAAAAATGAATTTCCTACTTGTCCTACATGATACATCATTACTGTTCCATTAGAAATTATAATAATAATATAAATTTTTACCCCAAGCCAAACAGAACATAAGTATGGTGGCGCAGACGAGCATGCCAACCACGAGGTAACTCCAGGGTCCATAGGGCTTCAGGGCTTCCGCGAACTCCAGTAGAGCGTTTGACTTCTGCTCACTTTCGCTTATCTTCACTGTAAGAGAAATTATTACACAGTTATTTATTTGGTATTTGGAGAAATGAATAATATATTGTATGTCTTCCAATTTATGGCTGATGAAGTATTGAGGATGGTAGTTAGGTTATGTAGATTTTAACGGTTCATCATACAAATTTTTCAAGCTAGTACACTGGGTACAGAAGGCTTATCAACAGCACTCGTCTGGCAACATACAACCAGTATTTTAACCGACTTCAAAAAAAGAGGCGTACCTATATATATTTTTTGAGACAATACTACTAAAGTCGATAATTTAAATTTAAAAATCACGTCTAGGTTAGTTTCATAACATTTTCATGCTATGTAAACTGGGTAGCTACTTTCCAAGAAATTTCAGACTTTATTGAAGTGAAAACTTCTTTAGCGGCGTTGAGCACTTTTTCTGTAATGGGTATAAAATCTTAAACTCGCGTCAGGACACGTGACCTGATCGAAAAAGCGTAATACTATTCCAAAATATCAAACATGCTCAACGTTAATAATCAAGTTTTCACTTCTGCCGGTACTCCCGGAGTGCAACCCGTCTTTTTTATGTTTTTTTTTTTTTTTTTTTTTTTGTGTGGTGTTTCTCAATGTTAGCCAGAAGGGCTTCTACATTTTAACGCGGACGCGGGGGTGAACTGAAGGTTCACCTGGTACATGCGCAAGGGCGACCCCCTTGACGGGGATCTCGAACCTCGGCTTGGGCTGTCGCTTGAGTGGAGGAGGCCAGAAGGGTCCTAATCGGACGGGTTTTTTATGCAACACTCACTAATAACAGAGGGCTTGGTAACCGCCTCCGGCTGGTCCAGCCCCAGCAGCTCCTGGTTCCTCGCGGCGAACCTCCGCAGCACCTCCAGCAGCGGCGAGTCGCGGCGGCGCGCGCACGCGGCCGGCTCCTCGTCCTCCCCCGCGGGGCAGTGCCGCACGCCGTCGCACACGAGGTACGAGGATATGCATAGGCTCGTCGCGCCGCATGTGAACTGGCTGTCTTCGGAGCATATTGCACCTGAACAGAAATAAGAGGGTTGACTGCGTGCAATGGAGTGAACTGGTGAAGCTGGATGAGTATTTCGCGCTACTAGTGTCTTTAGGTAAAAAAAAGACGTGTGGCACTCAGAGACTGCCGCGGTAAAGCTATTGCATGCTATGCCTTCAAGCCACACCTCCGCGCCCGTCCCCGTGGGGAGCGTGAGGTTTTTTCGTTACGGAATTTCTGGATTCGGTCCCCGCGCTCAAGGCCCGCGATAGAAGCTATGCAATAGCTTAAAAAAAATGGTTGAGTACTGCAGGTGTACATTCTTTGCAAAGGACAAACGTTAAGCTATATTAAATTTACAGATTCGCGTGTCTAATGGGTAAAAAAAGGGTGCGATGGCAGATCAGGCGGACATAAGTGGTTGGAAGATAAAAATAAAAAATTTTTGAATCAAATCAGGAGAGAATTCTATAAAAAGGCACCTACGCTATTAAACATATTTTACGTTATTAATAGAACTGAATGAAACACCCTCATAACCTCATATACATTCGACTGTTAAAGCTCCCAGACTGTTAAGGCTGTTAAGGCCAAAACAACAATCACACAGAAAACTTAACATAATTAACAGTAGCCACCAGTCACAACTGTGTGATAAATATGCATATTATGCAATAACATTAGACAGATAAATCAACTTACCAACATCCAGAACTCACAACTGTCCAATCACAAACCACTAACATACTAGAGACCTTCCCAGAACTTCAAAGACTTACCACTATTAACAGCAGTGACGACTAGCCGCAGTTTCTCCGTGTGATGGTAGGTCGTGGCCGGCGGGTTCCACACCACCCTGATCTTTGGGGGCAGCAGCTTGGTACCAGCCCGTGCGGCCACAGACGCCGCGTTGCCGCCGCACAGCGATAGCTTCCATATGGGCTTCGATTCTATATACTGTAAAGATCATGGTTTGATTATAGGACATGTTTAGATGGTAATAGAAAGGATTTCAGAAATTTTAACGGATGGAAAAACCTAAATTTATTTGTGCCTTTTTAATTCGAATTTGTTTGTTCATCTTATTAGCGAGACTCGTAATTTCTTACGTGACGTGTTACAAAAAGTTTACAATCATATAGCACATACTAAAACTTTTAAGTCCAAATAAAAACGGCATAAAACCTGCTCTCAAGGATAAATCTAACGATTCAATCGCTTTAATAATAAAATATATATAATAAATTACGTTGTTTACATGTTCGTGCCATCGAATGATCTGGAAGGTTGCTCAATTCACCGTTTACCCTCAATTAACCCGAGCGTTCATGAAACTCAATTACTCGGGACACTTGCGACTCATTAAAATGTCAATTTATTGCTGTTCCTTGTTATTGTTTCCGTGATATTTCGGCTTCGACAGCATGTCATTGTGTATTTAACAATGCGTGTTTTGAGTTGATGATTATTTTGACTCAATCTAAAGTTGCAATGGCAAAATAATGCTTCTTCTAGCTTCTAGCTTCTACATTCTTTAGCAGGTACCATTCCTCCCGAAATGCATTGCATTTGTTTATTTATATTGTGAATTTCATCTTAATGAATTCATTTTTGCCTCTTTGTGTATATTATTCTCAAGTAGACTTGAATAAATCGTCGTCTAGGTACTTTTTTGAAGAATAAAACAGGCATAGAGCTAAAGTAAAAGACATAAAATTCAGCTGGCACCATTGTCTCAAATTTATAATGCCATTGAGGCGAAATCTTATGCAAATCCAGTAAGTATATAAACTCTGTCTGCAATCTAATGTACATAGTACATATTGTTCTGTCGAGCGAATGTGGCTCGAGAAATTGTGTAATCACTGAAACAAAGGTGAGACGTAGCTTACTGGTCTAGATGTCGGACAATGGATGTGCAATTTGCATACCTTGAGAACTCGCTCATTCCAGCAATAAGGATCGTATTCAGAACGGAACAGAAAGGGGCTTTATCGTGGGAATCGGGAAGAATTTATTGCTTCTAACAGTAAATTAGAGGTGAATTGCCTATTTTGAGAACTCACTCGTTCATCCAGCAGTTAGGATCATATCCAGAAAGGTGTTTTGTATTGTGGGAATTGGGAAGACTTTATGGTCCCGTGGCTGAGGGAAAAAGGTAAACCGCAGGTGGATATCAAATTTCTATTGACTATTACGTTAAATAGCATTGTCACAGGTCTTTTTTCTGAGTGTATGTCGGTGTCAAATAACGTGGACCAGGAATTTCATTAAAATCCTTAAAATCAATTTGAATTACAGAACCTACTGAAAATATTTTTTTGGCTATTTTATGACGCTACAGATGACTCATATCAATTTCTACCCAGAATGTGAACATCTCATTAATTTAACAAAATTCTACAGAAACTTGAACCAATTTTCCCTCTAAATTCTTTATTATAAATCGGTTCACAATTGCCAAACTTATCGATCCTACCCAAAAAATACCAGACCATGACCAGACCCTTTTTTGGAAGTCTCTCGACACCTTCGTTTCCTAGCAACAGATACTCACAACAATCAGCTTGCACGCGTCCGTGGCGTTGTTGTTGACCAGCGCCCCCTGCTCGCCCGTGTGCTGCGCGTGTGCGCTACGCATGCTCCACTTGCGGCCCTGCGTGGAGTCCGGGGGCCCGTCGAACCCGCGGTCCCATTCCGCTAGCGACTCCTGGAAGTAAAAAGAAAAAAAGTTATAATAGTTGTTTTTTTTACTAATATTTTTGGAAAGAATGGATAAATTTTTGATGATTTAGGTCTTAAAAGAAAAAGCTACATACGAGTACGACCCGCCGTTTCTACAGCATTGAATGGATTCTCATTTAACAAAATATTTGATATTGTAAATGTTGTACGTATATAATGTATTAATAAAACAAATAAATTTTGAAGCAGAGTTAGGTATTGTTGAGTTGACAAACGGACAATCAGTTTCATTATTATTGATCACATTTTTATGAAGATAAAGTGCAACGAATCAATTTAACCTTCCGTAACTATTGTAATTATGCTTCGCGAATGGATTTCAGATTCAAGATATCATTTTTACGTTCATTATTCACAGTTGAATATCACTACAATATAGTATATAACAAAGTCGCTTTCTCTGTCCCTATTTCCCTATGTCCCTTTGTATAATTAAATCTTTAAAACTACGCAACGGATTTTGATGCGGTTTTTTTTAATAGATAGAGTGATTCAAGAGGTAGGTTTTTGTATATAATTTATTGGGTTTTAGACAAAGCGGGCGAAGCCGCGGGCGGTAAGCGGTACTATAAACCAATGAGCAGGAAGGAAGTACCTAGTTTGTATTGGCCACTATCCAAAACTACCTGTTTCCTTCACTCTCTTATCATTTTATGATTCTAGAATAAAAATCATCTATAGTTATGTGTAATAAGTTCAGTATTTAAAGTAAATAAAGATTTTGAATATTTGAACGTAGTTTCTAAAGCCTTAAAATAAAATAATTCTTTGTCGCAGCCATGGCAACACTGATGAAAAAAAATTGACAGTCATTGACAGAAGTTTAAACGGGAAGTCGATTCATAATTGGAATCGTAAGGGCTTCAATGAATACAGATTATAAAGTATAATTAGATCGTTACATACGTCAGGAAATATTTTTGCGCGTCGTAAAACAATACAATTCTTAAAAATTTCGTCTTTGTCATATGCCTTGTCGTTTAAAAACAATAAAATACATATTCTACAGGAGTTCCTGAGGACATATTTTTCAAATCATGGATTGAATGCAAACGTGGAGGCCTAATATAGCTTGACCAATTTTATTTAACTGATAATAAGAATAAAGATTAGAGCGTTTGAAGGTCGCCATTGTAATAAATGCGCGTAGGCTTTGCTGTTTATTTGTTTTGTTTTTTTAGATATTATGTACACGTGTAATGTAATTTTGTAACATAAATAATTTTATAGGAGAAAATTCAAGAAATTTTTAGAAGATGAAATAAATAACACTTTATTGCACGCAATAAATAGATATGATTAAAAAAGACAACCGAATAATACCTAATAGACATACCTAATAGCTACCTTGAAAATCAAGACAGCAGAAATGATATTATATGTAGAATCTTGAAAATGTTCAAAGAGCCATTTTATCGCCAAAAGCGATCGCTCCCAGACAACCCGGAAGATGGTTTTCAAAGAACATAGGTACACAGTTTAAAGTGGTTTAGTTACGTTGATTTGCTTTCAAACATAGATAAAACAATGAAATTATAACACGTCATGGAGCACGTGATTGTATAACATCTTTGTTTCATTTCTATCAAGGTTCTATCGGTTAAGTAATCGCAATTAATCAGAATTTCAACAATGGAACTAAAAATGAACAATACCTTTTAACAATAGAGAAATGATGCTATCGACAGAGAATTCATTTCCAGACATTGATATGTAATTTATTACTCTAATTGTAAGTTATGTATTTGATCATTTTCCTTCCCCTGCCCTAAATGAATATGAGCACGTTGCTTTCTTGATTGCATGTCTGTAATTTATCTGACAAGTTATAATGAATAATAGGACACAATAAAAATAAATAAATATAAATTATACAGATTTTTTAAATACAGCTATATGTTATATAGAAATCTGACTATCCACATTCTTTAATTAATCTAAATATTTAGGTATACATTTAATTATTTAGAGATTATAATTTATGAATAGGTATGTACTATTAATAGGGGAAGGGATTGGCGGAAGAAGGGTTCGTAATTCCGCCCTCGTTATCTAATTTTGTCTATTCATTAAAAATGTTTTAATAGTTATCCATTCTGTAGAAATTCTATAAAATGCTATAAAAAATTACCTTTTCTTATAGTTTATTTTATAATATATGTAAGTTCTAGATTTATTTATGTTTTACGAAAACCTTTGACAAGGCCCTTTCCATTCAGAAGTAATTGCAGTCATATGATCAATGACCTTACTCCTTAGGAATTATCCAAGACCTAACGGATGCATTTCAGATTTTCAAGGTGATATGATTTAAATAACATTTTTTAATCTAGTAGAAAAGATACTTTTTGGTTTGGATTGAGAATTTATAATTCTAATTCAACTTAGAATATTGGAATCTTCTTCACATTTAGAAGATAATTCACATGAGATAAATAATCATTTTTTATCAATTTATTTTGTAGATTGCATAATTATGATTTTCAATTTTTCACAATCAGTGCCTGAAAGTGGCAACAAAATACTTGTTCTTAATTTCAAAATATTATATTGAAACAACTGTACATATAACAATTACCTATGATAAAAATCACAATTTACTAATTATATAAATTTACATTAAACCTTCTTATCACTATTTTGTACAACAATCAAGTTAAAACTAAGCACAAAAACTATTTAACATAACTAAAGCTTTAACTAAAATAGCTAAATTATAAATATATATGAATAACATGAAATAATTAAGACCGAGGCCATACGGAAGGCAAGACAATAGTTCCAGATAATGAGCCTTAGAGGAAATGTGGGCATTAGGAAGTAGTGGAATTGAGTACAATAATTTGTATAAATATAATAACATACGCACGACATAGCCTTTCCTTTCATGTGGATTGATGTTAGATTAGATTTATTCTACTACTAGCTGCGCCCCGCGGTTTTACCCGCGTGGCACCGCTACTGCTGGTCTTAGCGTGATGATAATATAGCCTATAGCCTTCCTCGATAAATGGGCTATCTAACACCGAAATAATTTTTCAAATCGGACCAGTAGTTCCCGAGATTAGCGCGTTCAAACAAACAAACTCTTCAGCGTTATAATATAAGTATAGATTGTAGTGTTTAGTCATAGAATAAGTAGTGGCTAACACCAGTGTAGTGTTATTTTGATACATAAAAGGTATAGTATGTAGGTATAGCAATTAGTAGCACAGATTACTAAATAGTTACTATGTGTAGTAATGCCCATATTCAATTTTCAATGTACAAAGAATCAATAAATGTTTTCAAGGAAAAATATTATAGTTAACCTCCTTTTATACACCTAAAAATCTACATGCATTCCTTTAGTTTATATTATAACAATATTTAAAAATAATTTATGATAAAATTACAATTCAATCGTAGAATTTTTTATGCATCTTTTT
Source organism: Colias philodice (assembly GCF_061535455.1). Lineage (NCBI taxonomy): Eukaryota > Metazoa > Arthropoda > Insecta > Lepidoptera > Pieridae > Colias > Colias philodice. The sequence continues at coordinate 2,137,909 of NC_143088.1, read as the reverse complement.
AAAATTTGACATTTTAGGTAATAAATTGAATTTCTTCTCTTTATTCTAGATCGAAACATTAGCATCTTGATTAGCATCATGATTAGCATAGATGAACTGAAAGAATTATGGAGTCTTATCATGAAACCTTAAATTGTGTTATCTTCTATCGCTTTGTCGTTCTAAAAACTATTTTCTTTTATTTTTCGTAAACAATTTTCTTTGTAATTTTATTTAAAGCATTTTTAGATTTAAAAGGTTTGAATGAATATTAATTTCATTGTTCAATTATTAAACTGAACAACCACAAAACATATTGTTTGCACAGATAAACAAATATTTGAGGACAATGCGTGAATGGTAACTTTAATTTTATTAAAATCTATTCATTTTTACAGCATCTATTAAAATAATATTGTAAGGGCGTATTCAGAAAGAAAGCTTGAAACTTATAAGCGCTTATAAGCGCTTATCGGCGCTTATAAGCGCTGGTAACCCGCGCAGGAAAATATATGAACATGCGCTTATAAGCGCTGATAGGCGCCGACAAGTTTCAACAAGTTTCAACAAACTTGTCGGCGCCGATCAGCGCTTATAAGCGCATGTTCATATATTTTCCTGCGCGGGTTACCAGCGCTTATAAGCGCCGATAAGCGCTTATAAGCGCTTATAAGTTTCAAGCTTTCTTTCTGAATACGCCCTATGGTGGGAAATATATTATATATGTTACCTATGTACTTATTACAGGTAATAATAATTAATTAATTATTAATTATTTTATTATTAATTAATTATTAATTACTTATTAATTGTCATTTTGCCTTCGGAAAGTGACATAGATATTAGATATATATACAGGGTGTCCCGCTTTCGGTATACTAAGCGCGAAGGGACTTGTAGTTTTGCATACACTGATCACATAAAAAATACTTAAATAACAAAATTACGCGAAAAATTTTTTGCTAAATTTTTCCTTAAAATCCATGTATTCGTCTCTAGCTTCGCGCAGCCGGCATATACCGCTTCGCTAATGTGAGTATTTTGTCTATGAAAACATAATCTTAAACGATAGCTCACATGCGGGTGGCAAAGTTGGGCGGTTTGCTTGTTGGGGGTGTACACATGGAATTTTAAGAATTCCTCTATTTAAAAAAAAAATGCGTCTGGAATTTTATAATTATTTTTTACGTACTCAGCGTATGCAAAACTACAAGTCCCTTTGCGCTTAGTATACCGAAAGTGGGACACCCTGTATATATTATATGCCTTTAAATACATACACATTGCACATTATGTTGCAAAAAACGTAACCCCAGAAAAAAGTGTTGATATCAATTTTAGTATCTATCATTGCCTAGCTAGATGGCGTTATTTAATAATAATACAATAATTAATGGCATTGCATTATTGCAATATCATAAATTATGTTTCATATTTCTCAATAACTTATCGAATGAAAACTTGCACATTCGATAAGATATATGCAATATTTTAATTACTTGGATAATAGTGCATTTTGCAATATAATTCATTTTATCTTCTGTAATATGATTTTGTAATATATTTAATCGTTGCATAGTATTTTACAACTTGGAACACTACGATAATGATTCACAGTTTTTTTCACAAATAACCTAAAAAAAAGTGAAGTCCCATGTCCCCAATTGGGGTAAGGGGCAGATGCATTATGTATAGTGCATACCTACATCTACAAATAATCTAGGTACCTACTTAATTAAAATTGCAATTGACTGCTAATTGAAGTGACAATCGAGTTTTCTTCATTCATTTTTTACAATAAAACCATATTTTAACTACAACAGTTGTCATTCGCACCCTTTTCGCACTTTAGAAAATTCTGTATAACTACCACGATGAAATATTACAGTATTTTATCATTTAAGGTAATAAAATCGATCAGAACCGGTGTATCGAGATTCGAGACGTGTTAAATATAGCAGTCGACTCACCTGTCACCACGTGATAGTTGCAAAAACGTATCAATAGCAGGCTCAGCAACTTCTTTTAATTCACGTGATTAGGGCTTTAGCCTTTATATACCTAGATGTAGGCAAAAGATATAAGCGTACACCTGGTTTTAGATATTGATATGGGCATTGAATATTTGTATTGAGATTTGAGTATAATAAAAATATGTACTTGGTACCTACCTATATAAACTGCAACGGATACGAAGTTTATTATACAATATTACTGAAATTCGCAAGTATGAACGGAAACTACTAGAATACATTTACCATCTAAAGAGATAGGTACTTATATTCTAGATCTTAAATTTCATAATCTTACTTTGGGTCATAAACCTTCATAAAAGGAGCGAGTTTTCCTCTTTGCCTTGCTCTAAGCCTTACCTAAAACAATTTGACATTTCCCACAGATACCCATCACGGATATAGCTCTCAGAACAGATTATCCAACAATTGTCACGTTATACAACTAGGTAGGAAGGGTAGAAAATTGCAATCACAGCCGCAACGCGTGGCGACAAATTGTTTGATCAATGTACAAGGTGCCTTCGTTTTATTCATTGCTAAACATTATCATGGACTTGCTATTGCCATGGAATAGACTTTGATCTGATTTATTGGTTTATAAGAAATTGAGGAGACAGGAGAGACCAAAGCATTAATTATCAAACGACCAAACAATTTGGGTATTGGGTTTGTCAGAGCAACAACAAAATAATACCTTAGCTACGACTTATCCTATATATTATGTACTTAGTACTTACTGATACTTCTATCTTACAGCGTTTCATTATATCTAATGCTTGTAACTGACGCCTACTAAATTTTACGAACTTATTAGTTCCTTATTTCAATAAATTTGTTAAATAATTTGTACCGTTCCCAAAAACAAAACAAATATTGAAGGGTTTATTTCGTATACCTTCATTTATATTAAGTATTTAAATACCTACTTGTTTAAAAATAGCATAACTACACTAGTCACTAGTATTATTACAATCATCGCCTGTGACTGTGAGTTGAACATTCGCAACACGGAGACAAAATACAAATGAATTATTTAAACCTATTTTGATTTATAATTAATGAATTATTTATATGATATTAGACAGCTTATTGCGTTAGAGGTAGTTTGTAGGAACTAATTGCGCGTGATCCGGCGACACACCCACATCTTGAAGGTGACTATTTATACATTATATATGTATATGTAAAGCCGGTATTATTTAAAATTACTGAGGCTCCTATAGGGATACGGGATCCTACATTCCACATACATGAGTTCAATTTAGTCATATAATGTTATATTATGTCATTTATAAAGTACATTATTGTAACTTTTTTAATATGTCTTTCACTTTCAATTTTTTGAAAGTAGGTAAGGAAAAAAACAATTGAAGAGACATAACGTGGTTTCGCTTAATCAACCACGTTTTTGTGAATATTTTGTGTGGTTTGTTAGGTACTTGGTTAGTTTACAACAAAAATATTTTTATTTTCACATTATTCTTTACTGAAATAAACTCTAAGATACTATATAATATATAAGTTATCCGTTAGACTGTCTATCAAGTGAACACAGCACAGCAAAAACACAGCGGAAAAATATATCATAAAAACAGCATTATTGTCTCAGCTAGAACTGGTTTGGCATGTAAATACGTAGGCTACGGTCAATATACGATTAACCGACCGATTTGTGAATACACTTGACATAACGCAACCGACTATGAAGGAAGGGCTTTTTAAAATCGACGTATAACTCGGAATGTGATCATGCCACCTTATACAGATTTACATAATGCCTTATGTATTGGACTTTGATATAATGAACCTTTGTAGATTTATGGACGCCTATATCATCGGTATGCAGAAATAGTTAATATAATCTTATTGTATTTTGATTCAGGTATTTACATTTATACGAAGTTTTAATTTGACGTTAAGGTTTCTCAAAGATTCTAAAAGATTCCACATTTTGTAAAAAAATTCGACATTTTTTCTACCTTTTTGCTGATACCAAATAAGCTTCAAATCTCAATCTGATAATTTTAACGTTATTTAATATAGGTTCTTACAAACAAAATATGTAACTTTCTTATTTATTAGCATGAGTAAACAAGCAAAACGCCTACTCCTTTTTGAGTGGGATTATGACATGTAATTTCTATTGCTAAGAATAATATTGGTGTCAATGAGGTTTTGCGACCACAAGAGAAAGTGAAAGAAATTTGTTCATTGCAATATTATTATTATGTTGTCTTTTGTTTAATTCATTCGTTTCATCATATTATATATTTGTGTTCATTGAATAAATGGAGATTCAATAATAATTTTATAGCACTGCGGGTAAAACCGCCGAGCACAGCTAGTTTTAAATGATAACATTCATAAAAATATTAGATAATTTTTATTGCGAATTATGAATATTTACGATTTAAATTATACAATACGTACTTATTTGTTATTATTATGACATTTTCCTGAATCATAACAATAAAGGTGTTATAAAAGGAAAAGAAAAATAACTAACGATGATTTGATTAGTCTATTAGTGTTCGGGGAAAAACTTAACTTTCTTACATAATAACTAATAAATATTAAGGAAAAACAGGGAGAAGATTAGATATATTTTATTTCTTCAGAGATTTTTTGCAAGTCATAATATTTTAAACCAACAGTTTGATAGAACCTGTTAATTATCACATTTTACGTCACGCCTAAACACGTTATTTTTGTCATGTAGGTATTCAATATTAGGTATGTTTAAATATCTCTCGGTTCAACGAAACTACAAGATTTAACATTATGATATTTGACACATAATGATATTTTTTTATAATGAATTCATTTATAATCGTTCCAGGATTGTGCGAAAAAACTTGATCCCTAAAATAGGCAGAACATTGTAGGTATGTTTATGTAAACCTAACCTAACATATACCTACCTATTATTACCTCTCTGTAGTAAATAGTTTCAAAAATCTTTTCAATGACTACAAATGATTTTTTTTTATATTCATAAGTTAGAAATTAGAATATAACAATATAATATGAGCTAGGTAGTTATATATATGTATTTTCATTTGAAACACAATCAAAGTCACAGTCTGATTATTTTATCATCTTTTAAGAAAAACAATTCAATTAATTTTTAAAACAAATTCCTTTATGCATTATGTACCTACTACAAAATAAAGATTTTTCGCGAAAACAATAAAAATTCGACAAAAACTGGTCGCTATTAGGCGGTGAGGCGAGTAGGTGGAGCTTTTTATGTGTTGTAACAAGTTTTTAATACGTTTGATAAGACGTTTTCCTATATAAGACTATATAGACCCGGTAAGAATAAACAGCTTAATTTAAAAGATTACCGTCAAAATTTCTGGTTTACTTGCAATTTGTATGTACGGTCTATAGAACGACATCCATAATCCATACCAATATTATAAATGCGAAAGTAACTCTGTCTGTCTGTCTTTTACTCAATCACGCCTAAACTACTGAATCAATTTGCATGAAATTTGGTATAGAGATATTTTGATACCCGAGAAAGGACATAGGCTACTTTTAACCCCGGGAAATAGGATAGGTTTTATCCTGGAAATCCCACGGGAACGGGAACTATGCGGGTTTTTCTTTGACTGCGCGGGCGAAGCTACGGGTGGAAAGCTAGTACATAGTGAAATATTTGTGAATTCAACTTTTGCATTTTCCACGGAACATAGAAATTACCTAGTTTAGTAAACTAGGCTTATGTACCTAGTGAGTAAAGCTTCTTCTCCGGGGCAGATAGTGAATGATGAAAATCAATTATGTATAACGAAAAAAAAACAACTTAGATAGGTACCTAGACATTTATAGCGGTCATATAGACTGGGCTATAGATAAATTAATTCTAAATAACATCGCATCATAAGAATGTACGTTCACTTTTAAGACAAAATTTTTGATAATATTATTGACAGCATTTCTATCCGTACAAGACTTATTTTCCTTATCAATCGGAACGAGTTCATTAATAACTGTACATTCATTCTTGCGAGTGAAAGTTTTTGCGAACCAAACAGTGACCGTTTATGATTTTATTATTTAAATTAATTCTCAGTATTAAATGATGCGTAAATTCTTGGCCATTTAAATTGAATACAGTTTGAATGAGGGGCAAAAAGTTTCGTCCTATCCTTTTATAATACTAATTGTACTGTATTATAAACAAGCTTACCGCCCGCGGCTTCGCCCGATTTGTCTAAAACCTAGGTAATATGTAAATTATATACTAAAACCTTATTACCTACCTACCTACCTACTGTTATTTGTTCTCAAGATGAATGTTACATAAAAAATATTTTACACTGAAACTTATGTTGTTTATTTCTTTATATTTTATTGGATAACATTATACATACATGTGTGTTAATACGATGAAACCATAAAAAGACATAGGATTCCGTAACAACCTAGTCACCTAACTGGGAAAATTATGTTTGTTTGTTCTTAGCTTATTACATTAGACTAACTCTTTGTGCGCTATGTTTAGGTAATTTATGCTATAATTACTGTAAGTTTAAATTAGATTTATTTTAAATTAGTTTTATTTAACTTCCTCAAGTTACATAATGAGGTATTTTATGTTATACCTATGGCTTTAAAGTAAATAACTAAATACTTACTAATTATATTGAACAAGAAAACTTATTACTATAGGTATACATATTTTAAATACATTTCTTGGTAACTATTTTCCACAACTATACTAATATTATAAAGCTGATGAGTTTGTTTGTTTGAACGCGCTAATCTCAGGAACTACTGGTCCGATTTGAAAAATTCTTCCGGCGTTAGATAGCCCATTCATCGAGGAAGGCTATAGGCTATATATCATCACGCTAAGACCGACAGGAGCGGAGCCACGCGGGTGAAACCGCGGAGCTCAGCGAGAGAGATAAAACTATAGAGCTTGGCGAGCAAGTTTAATTAGTAACTACCACAGATGTCTGTGGTAACTACAGTAACATAGGTTTAAAACAAAAAAAAAACATATTTAATAACTGAAATATTAAAATAAATAGGTATACTTAGATAGTTCGATATTTACTAGAAATGAACCTTCCGTCCGTCACCACGGAGCGCGGAGGTCAGATAGGTACCATGCTTCTAAAATACAGGGTGTCCCACTGTTGGTATACTAAGCTCAAAGGAGGTTATAGTTTTGCATACGCTGAGTACGTAAAAAATACTTAAAAAATTCCAGACGCATTTTTTTTTCAAATAGATGAAATCTTAAAACTCTATGTGTACACCCATAACAAGCAACCCGCCCAGCTTTGCCACCAGCACGTGGGCTATCGTTTAAGATTATGTTTTCATAGACAAAATACTCACATTAGAGAAGCGTTATATGCCGGCTGCGCGAAGCCAGAGAAGAAAACATGGATTTTCAGGAAAAATTTAGCAAAAAATTTTTGACGTAATTTTGTTGTTTAAGTATTTTTTTCATGATCAGTGTATGCAAACCTATAAGTCCCTTTGCGCTTAGTATACCAATAGTGTGACACCCTGTATATGAAAAAAACTAAGGCTAATACTGTTAGCCTATTATTTACTAACCTTCCAATTTTACGTGCCTTTCCGAATAATTTATGTAACACTTAAATTTTAAGTTTGTGGCGAACATACCATTGTTATGTTTCTACAGGTGTGACAAATCTGGGACACGGTTTATCTTTTCTTAATGCTACATGCTAATTTCGCCTTTATTTTGAGAAAATACAAGGATTTGTTATTGAAAATTGCTTGAACATAATAACCATTACGTGACGTATACAGTGAACGGTTAGTTGTGACGTCACAAAACATTAAACTTATGAGGATGTAAAATTGAATTTTCTAATTGTTCCTTCTAAACTGTTGTTAATCGATTTAATCATGTGATTTGAGAACTATTGAACTGAACAGAAGACAGGAGTTTGAGTTTCTAATTTAAAACTATAGTAAATCATTATTATTTTATAACTACAATAACTAAACATACGATATTCTCAATTCGTAATCATTACATATCATAATGGCTAATATTTCAAAAATATTCTTACTATGTACCTATATCCAGCTAAGAACCAAATAACTTTAACAACATAATAAACAGTCATTACGGTTGATTATTGTAGTCTGTAGATACACACAGACATGCAAACAAAGTGAATTGCATTTCATTTAATCACCACAAGGACTCAACTTGACCTTTACCATATCATTACTTTAATGATGACCCACGACATATAGTGGAATCATTATGTCAAGCTGTATTTACATCAAAGGAACATAGAGCAAGAGTATTCTTTCGTGATCTTTTAGTGTTGTTCAGTGTTGTTCAGTATTAGAACACGTATTAGAACACGTGTATTAGAACACAACGTGTTCAGTGTTGTTCAGTATTAGAACATTGCATAGAATCTTTTAGAACGCACTAAGAACAACGAAAGAATGGTTTACACTAAATAAAAATAATTTGGAAAATCCAAAAGTGCACGCCTCATAATTTTTTTTTAATAATTATTTATTAATTATTATTTTTGTTTATTTAATAACAATTAAACCACATCGAATCAGACCCTGAAAAATGAAAGGGTTCTATTCCTGAGCATACTCAAGCGTAAGAGAAAAAAAAAAGACTCGATTAGTAAAGTATTTCGGTCGCTATTGTGTTAACAAGAAAATCCTCCGCACATACAGACACACGGACGTCCAAGACAGAACTTTTTTAAACTGTTTTTTAACTAGTTTAAGTAACAAAAATGACATCAAAAATATCATGAATGTTAAAAATAGTGTTTTTTCTTAATATGTGTGTGTATGTATTATCTTACAAGTGCAATGTATGATACATAAAGACATTTTAAGTTTGAAAAATCAGATGTTTTGCGCGAAGTGACAGTAGTACCCACCTCAACGCTTCGCTTATGAGGCGTGCAATAATTTGACAAAGTGGAGTTAGATTGAGCATTCGCTCGTTTGATGTAAATGCACCGTTAAATAAATAAAATAAAATAAAAAAGCCTTTTATTTCTAGCCAGTGATAAACATAACAAAAATAAATATAACTTAAAAAAAATAGAAAGTAATTTAAAGCAAAATATGAATAAAAGTAACTACAATCTAAGTTTGTTCATCTGCTAGAACCCCTCTGCAGGTGAAGGCCTCCTCCAAGGCTGTCCAGTCTTCTCTAGATTTGGCTAATTCCAACCAATCCACACCGGCTACTTTAACTAAGTCATCTTCCCATCTTGCGCAAGGTCTTCCTCTTTTCCTCTTACCAAGTGGGCCTTTCCAAGCTGTGACTTTTTTGGTCCATCTCTGGTCTTGCAAGCGTGCTACATGCCCGGCCCATTTCCATTTTAAAGTCAGCGCTTGTGCCAGCCCATCTTTGGCGTTAGTTATTTGTCTGATCTGTGTGTGACGTATTTTTTGGATTTTCCTGATGTTCAACATGCTACGCTCCATTCCCCGTTGGCATGTTATTATTTTGTTTCTAACGTTATTGTTGAATTTCCACGTTTGGCAAGCGTATGTTAGGCAGGGCAAGAGGCAAGAGTTCATGAGCCTTGTTTTTAAGTGTATTGGTAAGTTGCCTTTGAATATTTCTCTTAAGCTCCAGTATTTATTCCATGTTAATTGTGACCTTCGTTCGACTTCACGTTCGTTACTCTCGCGAGTAAAGCTGATTTGCTTACCTAAATAAAGGTAATGGTCTGTATATTCCAGAGGCTCGCTGCCGACCGATAGTGTTCTTCTAACACTATTTGTCATCAGCATGGTTTTGCATAGATTCATTTCTAAGCCTACCCTGTTACTACCTATGTTCAAGGAATCTATCATGGATTGGAGATCCTTCCCAGATTGAGATATAAGGACTAGATCATCCGCGAATCGCAGGTGGTTTAGGCACTTCGTTCCTATCTTTATGCTGTATTGACTCCAGTCCAAATGACTTATTACGGATTCTAGTGTAGCTATAAATAGCTTTGGGGATATCGGATCGCCTTGTCTTACACCTCTTTTTACAGGGAACCACGGCCCGACTTTCTCGAGTTTCACTCTACTTCTGCAATCACTGTAAATATTTTTGAGTACTTGTATATATTCTTTTTCTACGTTCTGTGTTCTTAATGTTTCCCATATACTATCATGCGACAAGGTATCGAAAGCTTTTTTATAATCTATGAATGCCAAGTAGAGTGGGCATCTCATTTCTTGAAATTTTTCAATGAGAAGTTCCAGTGTGTGTATGTGGTCCACAGTCGAGAATCCCTTTCTAAAGCCGGCTTGCTCAACCGGTTGTCTCGCATCAAGAGTGTTACATATTCTGTGATTTATTATAGAAGAGAATAATTTATAGACGCAGGGAAGAAGACTTATCGGCCTGTAGTTCGCGATATCTTTGGAGTCACCTTTTTTGTAGATTAGGATTATATTAGATTCAGACCACTGGGTAGGTGTTTCTCCTGTTTTCAGAACGAGGTTAAAGAGGTTTGTTAGTGGTTTCGCGAGTTCTTTTGATGCAATTCTTAAGGTGTCATTGGTTATATTGTCTGGTCCGGGACTTTTTTCAATTTTTAGGTTTTTGAGTGCCGTTATGACTTCGTTAATTTCGATTTCGGGGGCGGTTGCACGTCCACTCTCTTTGCCTGTAGGAAGAACTATTGCGTTATTTGTATCTTGTGGATGTTGAAAGCTGTACAGATTTTTGTAAAAGTCCGTTGCTACTTTAATGATATCACTCCGGTTGTTTAGTACTATCTCATTTCGTTTTATTCCGTCTATCCATGTTTTGTGCGTTCGCAGTTCTTTGTATGCTTTTTTTGTGCTTCCTGTTGTGTTAATGTGTTTCTCTATGATGTTTTGTCTATGCTTATTGTAGTCTATCTTTATATATTTGCTTGTAAGTTTGTAGAGAGCACGAAGCTCGTTTTTTATCGCTCGACTTTTTGGTTTGATCCTTTGTATTTCTTGTTTTCTTCTTATAAGTTTCAAAGTTCGATCTGATAAGATTTTATTCGTTTCTTTGTTAGCGATTCTTGCATATTTTAGACTTTTGGTTATTGAATTTATTATAATGTCGTAGTAGTGTTGAACCGACGTCTTCTCGTCTATTTCTGGTAAACCTTCGGATATATTTTTGTTCATGGCGTCTTGGAATTTTGCAATTTCTTCATCACAGTTTAAGTTTTTTATTTGATCGGTGTTATATTTGCTTCTGGACTTGAATAACCTCGAGAGGGCGCTGTAGTGCTATTGTTTACATCGAGCTGCTGAAAAATTGTGATTTTAAAAATTATAAAGTGATTTAATTGGACAAAGAAGTGTTAAAAACGACAATAAATGGACTAATACACAACATATATTGTGGAAGACCAAATACTGTAAGTTGTTTATCACAAAAACAACGCAAAGTCAACTTGAGTGCAACTTCGAATTTTACCGTGTCAATCCACCGAATCTCTTGAATACTGGTGACAAAAATAAATAGTGGCAATAAGTGTACAATCCAATGATCAAATCTAGCTAATTCTAAAAATAAACGGAAAAAATAACCTTATTGTCGCAATGATTAAGCAAATTAAGTACGTCAAATAGTAACAGCGCCATCTAGTACAAACATCTTGAACTGGCGCCACCAGCGAGTTTAACGCTTAATCGAACGAACGATCATTAGTTAGTTACAGTTTGAGAAATAGACACAAGAGGTCGCTACTGATATCATTTCTACAATCGTCACTTATTGTTAAGACAAGAAAAATGGAAGAAGTTATGAATATGTTACGGAAAATTCAAAGCGAACTCGATGAGCAAAAAACCACTATTTTGAAAAGCGGGGAAAGGGTAACCGACCAAGTGACCCAAAACATAAATGGTTTACTAGAAGAAAAGTTTGCAATATTAGAAGGAAAATATGAAAACCTCAAGGAAAAGTTAGAAAATCAAGAAAAAAGGTTATACTTCTTAGAAAAACAAGCGAGACAAAGAAATATTGTTTTCTTTGGATTGGAAGAAACTGAAACTTCATATTTAAATCTGGAGAGTAACTTGATCAAATTTTTAAATAAGTACTTTTCTCTAGAAGTAGACAACAGAGATATTCAAGAGGCCAGAAGAATTGGAAAAAAAGGAGATAAACCTAGACCAATAACCGTCACCTTTTCTACGCTCAGCATGAAAGTGTGTATCCTTAAACAGAAAAAAGCATTAAAAGAATCTGGCTACTATATTCAAGAAGACTACCCGCTAAACATTTTAGAAAAAAGAAAAGAATTGCAAGAACAGGTCCGGATTGAAAATGAAAAGGGAAACCTTGCAATAATAAAATATGACAAACTGGTTATACTGGAAAAGAAGAAAGAGTCAACGAATAACAATAAAAGAATGCTCTCAACTTCTCCAGAAAACAAACAAATTTCTAACAACGAAAAGAAACCACAGGCCAGTAAGAAGAATAAAACCCACACATCATTAAGAAGAACTTCTAGTTTGTCTGAGGGAGTCTTGAAACCCGGAATTCTGAACTTCTTGTCCACGAAAGATAATAAGAATAAAAATATATAACAACGAGCGTCCCCCTCTGCTGCAGATTATACAAGTAAATTAAAAATACATAACAACAAACATCTTCCAAGCCGGCTGGTCACCGTGGAAGATTATGACCAAAACCCTCCAAAGGATTCAAAAGAACCTATAAAAATTTTAGAACCAAAAACTAAATCAAAAAACAAAATTTATGTCATGACATATAACGTTAAAACTCTATCTTCTCACGAACGTCTAATTGAACTAAACGAAGCTCTGAAAAATACAAAATACGACATAATAGGACTATCTGAAACGAGACGAATGGGCAACAAAATAGAAGAACATGAAGACTTTGTTCTGTGTCATACAGGTCTCACACCTGGCCTACACGGGGTAGGTTTTATGATAAATATACGCCATAAAAAAAATATAGAGAGTTACACAGGCCTTACTGAGAGAGTAGCTTTATTAAATATGTTATTAGAGGACACCCACCTATCGTTTATACAAGTTTATGCACCAACAGAAAATGCAAATGAAGAAGATATTAACAAATTTTACGAAACCGTGGCTAAGGCATTAGAGCTGGCTCATAAAGACTTTATACTGATGGGCGACTTAAATGCGAAAATAGGAATACCTAAAAAAGAAGAATACTTAATAATGAAACAAAATGGACACGGTGAAAGGAACGAAAGAGGACAGAGATTGGTAGACTTCGCTTTAGAAAACAAACTATCGATTTTAAATACATTCTTCAAGAAAAAACCTAAAAACAAATGGACATGGAGATCACCAAATGGGAAATATACTAACGAAATTGACTTTATACTATCTAACCGGACAAAGATATTCGAAAATGTTGAAGTAATGAACATAAACTACCCTTCTGACCACAGAGCAGTCAGGGCAACAATCACACTGGCAGCGTCTAAAAAAATGCACCGTTATTAGATGGAAAATATTGAATTTATGAACATTTTCATTATAGTCACGTAAGCTTTGAAATGTTTTATTTTGGACGGTTTACTCGATTTTGGCCATTTGTTATTTAACTAGCTTACCGCCCGCGGCTTCGCCCGCTTTGTCTAAAACCTAATAAATTATATACTAAAACCTTCCTCTTGAATTACTCTATTAAAAAAAACCGCATCAAAATCCGTTGCGTAGTTTTAAAGATTTAAGCATACAAAGAGACATAGGGACAGAGAAAGCGACTTTGTTTGTATTGTAGTGAAGTGAATACCTACCTCGAAACTACCACAAATTACTAAATATGTAGTTACATGTAGTTATTACATACTGCGTAAGTATTACCTCAAGTCATTCGCTCATGTATTGTAATTTGTATGTTCTTCTAAATATTCTAATAGAGCAGTAAATACACATTACCAAAAACAACGGCATTTCTCATTTCGTAACAAATTCTAATAGATATAAGGTAAATTTGTAGATTCACCCATTTAAACTTTATTTTTACCTCATCGTGACAAAATCCTACCGCAGACGGTAATTAATTGCTCAATCACGTTACGTCTGACTCATTTACAAGCATCTCAATGAAACGCATGTTAATTTACTATCTATGATTCTAATGGGATGTCCGTTTGTGGTTTTGTGGTTTCTATTCCTTGTCGTTAAATGAGTCTTGAGACAAATACATACATTTGTATTCTATTTACAGTTTACTTTCGTAGTTTGTATTGTCGCAAAGAAATCGTTCTTGTTTCAATCCAGTTCAACCGCGATGGTAAGTATGCCCTGTTTTAATGTTTACGTAAAAGGTATCCAGGTTATAAACCAAAAATCTTAATTTAGGTATCCTATTGGAACTTACAGACTACAGTACTATTTGCTAACTTGAATAGTAAACTTCTGAAACTAGGAATTTTAGCTTAGAGTAAAGAACGGTTACCATTATGTATTGTTTCTAGCGTGGAATGCATAGTAAACACTAAACACCAAACAATGTAAACAACATGGTGAATAACTTATGTTAATAAAATATGTAATTAAAAACCGCAATCTCGCTTCGGTAGAATTATTGCACGCCTCATAAGCGAAGCGTTGAGGTGGGTACTACTGTCACTTCGCGCAAAACATCTGATTTTTCAAACTTAAAATGTCTTTATGTATCATAAATTGCACTTGTAAGATAATACATACACACACATATTAAGAAAAAACACTATTTTTAACGTTCATGATATTTTTGATGTCGTTTTTGTTATTTAAACTAGTTAGAAAACAGTTTAAAAAAGTTCTGTCTTGGACGTCCGTGTGTCTGTATGTGCGGAGGATTTTCTTGTTAACACGATCCCATCAAAAACATCCTGTAAAAAACCCAAGTCTCGCAGCTCAGTCTTTCTATCGTCAAAAGTTGTGAGATCCATGTAATACCAAGTCGGTTAATCTATTTAGTGTCTACTTGAAGGACCTTCTGTCTTAAGTTATGATTATTAGTATGTATCACACTACACAGCACGACGGGCCAGCGACCAACAGGAACGAGAGTTTCAATCGCGTGAGGCGCGAGAGACTAAAGAATCTAATATAATATTGTAATATTCATTTTGTTTTCATGCGATGTCCAAGTCGATCTATTTGTTTAAAACGTTAAATATTTTTAATATTGGCATGATAATAACTTATGTAATAACTTAAGACAGAAGGTCCTTTAAGTAGACACTAAATAGATTAACCGACTTGGTATTACATGGATCTCACAACTTTTGACGGTAGAAAGACTGAGCTGCGAGACTTGGGTTTTTTACAGGATGTTTTTGATGGGATCTCACTTCTTTTTGTAGAGCCTTTCTTTTTGATACCACCACCAACCACCAACTGCATAAATAACTTTGTAATCCCATATATTTATATGGGATTACAAAGTTATTGATGCAGTTGGTGTATTTGGAAAACTGGACCGAAATTACAAAATATTTAACTTTTCCCATGATTAAGACACTAAACTCTATATGTATTCCAAATATGAAGCTTTAAGTCTGCTAGAAGTGCCTTGGACTTTTGATGATCGGTGAGTCAGTGAGTGACAAAATTTAGAAACTTTAACAAGTTGTCATTCTTAAACTACTGGTTCAAATTGACTGAAATTTTAAATATTCCGTGTTTATACAATGCCGGATTAGTTACTGAAGATTCAGGTTTCTTGCTTTATCCACAACCGAATTATAGGGGGTCGAAAAAGGCCCGAATTGCTTCGAGAAAAGGATGGTACGGCCGTGCCGCTTTTTTTTTGCTCGACTTGGCGGGGGCACTGCCGTGCCCCCAGATAGCGACCGAAATACTTTACTAATCGAGTCTTTTTTTGCACGCCTCATAAGCGAAGCGTTGAGGTGGGTACTACTGTCACTTCGCGCAAAACATCTGACTTTTCAAACTTAAAATGTCTTTATGTATCATACATTGCACTTGTAAGATAATACATACACACACATATTAAGAAAAAACACTATTTTTAACGTTCATGATATTTTTGATGTCATTTTTGTTACTTAAACTAGTTAAAAAACAGTTTAAAAAAGTTCTGTCTTGGACGTCCGTGTGTCTGTATGTGCGGATCCTTTTTCTTGTTAACACGATAGCGACCGAAATACTTTACTAATCGAGTCTTTTTTTTTCTCTTACGCTTGAGTATGCTCAGGAATAGAACCCTTTCATTTTTCAGGGTCTGATTCGATGTGGTTTAATTGTTATTAAATAAACAAAAATAATAATTAATAAATATTTATTAAAAAAAAAATTATGAGGCGTGCACTTTTGGATTTTCCAAATTATTATTTTCTCTTACGCTTGAGTATGCTCAGGAATAGAACCCTTTCATTTTTCAGGGTCTGATTCGATGTGGTTTAATTGTTATTAAATAAACAAAAATAATAATTAATAAATATTTATTAAAAAAAAATTATGAGGCGTGCACTTTTGGATTTTCCAAATTATTTAAATTTACATTACTGTTAAACTGTTTACGCATTATACATTACAAAGAATCTAAACGATATAATAATTACGAAACATGTGTGTGTATTCAGGGCATGTGCACATTACATAACAATAGCTTCTTTTAACTTCAATCTTGTGTGTGTTTATTGTCTTTAGAGCCTTATTACAACTCGCTCTATAGTTTTAATGTAAAAGAGTATTAAATTTCGAAAAGTAAATTGATTGCATCGTAATTTTATTAATGCAATTATTGTACGTATGTAAGCGACAGTTTTTTTTTAAATATTTGCTGTATTATAAGACACCCGGCGAAAGAGAATTAATGTACAAAAACATAATAAGCCACTAAGTAGGTAGGCAAGTCCTGATAGCCAAAACTTTAAATGTGTTAAGTATTTTCTAAATATAGTTAAGGAAACTTTTAGAAGAAATGGAAGACTAGTATGCAGCAAATAAGTGAAAAAACCAGCCTCTAACCGAAATCACGTCAAAATCCAAGAATTTCTCATTAAAAATATCATCTAAATTAAGGACAAACTTGCACAAGCAATCCTTCACACAGTTTCTGAGGCCGTCCGTTTCCCAGATCGCTTCATTCTCGAAAACGCGCAAATTGTATTGCTTCAACTGCGCACGCGCATCGCTGCGTCATCTTCGTGATTTAACTTGTTTATCGGTTATCTGACATTTTATATGGTAACAAGAGAAAGTATGGAGTGACTTTTAACAGTCTGTTATTGATTTTGAGATTAAAAGAGCTTTCGCTTCCTAAGTTAAAATAATAACAAGCCACAGTTGTATCTCGTAAAAAATAGGTGTCGAAAAGCAGACATCTAATAGGCAAAGTGAATGAATAAGAAGTACCGAAATACTTAAAAGATTCGAGCTTTAAAGAGACAGTTTAGAATTTAATGCTGTTTCAAAAAAATATGGGCCAGACCACCACATCCCATATTCTACCTATATCGGATCTGCTTACAATTTTCCTTTCCCCCACAATCTATGTCTGCTTATAGTTGCCTCGGATGATTTATTATGGATGAATACAACGTTGCTATCAATTCTTTCCTCGTAAAAAATCGATCGAACAACCGATAGAAGCAAACAGAATCGTCTAACAAATCTATATTTACGTGTAAATCGTTTTACTTTCAAACTATTATTAGCGAACAGGCAATTACCTCAATCGTTGCATTAATATGGTCTTAACCGTGTCCTGTTGAGGAAATGTGTGTTCTAGTACTTTCTATGAAGGTGGAAAATTGCGTGAGAGTAAAAGAGAAATGTTTGTACACCGTTAGGTCGACATTGCAGGCTATTTTTGGACCTCGGAACTCGTATGGCCAGTTCTGGACAAGTTCTGCAGGGTGCGGTGGAGAGACCAATTTTAGAACATAGACGTTTTTAGTTCGTCCCTGGTTTCACTAAGATAGGGTTTTTTGTGAGCACGGCGGCAATAAGGCAGAAGGAAATTTGACAAATCTTTACCCAGTACTTTAGTAAAGCCGAAAAAAATTAACTGCTAGCCACTTACTGGACATTGTTAGTTCCATTTTTACACGCTTTATATTAGCTTCACCTGTATGTTTGTTTGTTTGTAAGCGACTTCTTTGGGCGCGATTTTGACCCACTTTAAACGGCCAGATTTCGTTCAAACTTTGTAGATTTATTTAGGACCGATGACAATAGGTACACTAAATTGATAAAATAAATAATAGTTAAAAAAGAATAAAAAACATGCGTTTTATAGAAAACCGAACTAAAAGCGTGTTTTTTAGTTTTTTTTAACTATTATTATTTTATTATTTTGTTGTGAAGCTGTTTATATGACAACATGTCCATCTATATGAAAACATAAAAATTTACTGTTTCATCATCATAGAGCCAAATATGTACTTATTACGAAGGATTACTTTGTATGAAGTAGCCCGTTGGGAAAATAAATACAAGAAAAACTTAATAAAATTTGCCATAATTTGTAAACTGATGCAGAACTTCAAAACGAAACGAAAATGGAACAGTTATCCCATCTCAGACAGAGGCCTACGCATAAAAAATATGGTATGTAATTCTAAAAACAATAATTCTTCACTACATAGGTAGTATAAAACAAAGTCGCTTTCTCTGTCCCTATATGTCCCTTTGTATGCTTAAATCTTTAAAACTACGCAACGGATTTTGATGCGGTTTTTTTAATAGATAGAGTAATTTAAGAGGAAGGTTTTAGTAAATAATTTATTAGGTTTTAGACCAAGCGGGCGAAGCGGCGGGCGGTAAGCTAGTCTATTTATATAAGTGTCGTGGCCATATCGTAGATTTCATCTACACTAAATATTATAAAGAGGAAAACTTTGTTTGTTTGTTTGTTTGTTTGTTTGATTGTAATGAATAGGCTCATAAACTACTGGACCGATTTTAAAAATTCTTTCACCATTCGAAAGCTCCATTATCCACGAGTAACATAGGCTAGGTTTTATCCCGGAAATCCCACGGGAACGGGAACTATGCGGGTTTTTCTTTGAAAACGCGGGCGAAGCCGCAGGCGGAAAGCTAGTCACTTCATAAAAAAAACACTTTAAAATATTTGATAGATTCCCTATTTATATGATCTGGCTAAATGTGGATGATAAAATCGTGAAACATTGACAATTTAATGATTTGATCAAATTAAATTGGCCACATCATGAAATGCGACGATTTCAAGTGATCAAATCTACGATATGGCCACGAAATAAGCACTACAGTAGATAATAAATTAAAATGATATTCATAAAACTTCCAGACAAGTCATATATGAGGATAAATCTAAGATTACACGGAAATTATTTATCTGTTTGATTCATATTTACTATTACAATTTACAATGCGTTTCAATAAGGACAAAGAATTAAAAATAACCTGCATCGTAGGTAATTAGATCGCACATTCTTAGTGGAATCAGACAATTAAAAAGAATTATTTTGTAATTACAGGGAAACTTATTTGCCACGCATAATTTTAATTTATATTTGTTATATAACATTATATTAGACTAGCTTTCTGCCCGCGGCTTCGCCCGCGTTTTCAGAGAAAAACCCGTTCCCGTAGGATTTCCGGGATAAAACCTATCCTATGTCCTTTCTCGGGTATCAAAATATATCTATACCAAATTTCATGCAAATTGGTTCAGTAGTTCAGGCGTGATTGAGTAACAGACAGACATACAGAGTTACTTTCGCATTTATAATATTAGTATGGATTATTATAATTATAATATACCATACAGTGGAATTTTATACTAGATACATATTTCCCGTGGAACCTGCGTAATATGATGACATTTTAGTCGTAATTCAATGCTCTATTTATAATTTTGTTAATATTTTATTATAAAATATTCCATACTTATTAATATTGCATTTATAATGAATTACATCAAGTATTTTACAAAACTAACATACGAATAATGTTCAAAATACTAACAAAATTACTTAGATATAAATTATATTTTCATCTTAGTAGGTTTCATATCTCGGCATCTCGAATTACTGCAAAGTAATGTATGAAATGTGATTCTAACAGGAAACCACTTTGATTGCAGTGTTTATTGTAATACTACGAAAATCCCGCGACTCCAACTGGACAATGGATTAATAATAAATGGATAATGGATAAACTAGCAAAAAAATTAATTACATATTTACTAAAACCTTCCTCTTGAATCCCTCTATCTATAAAAAATAAATCGCATCCGTTGCGTACCTAGTTTTTAAAGATTTATGCATACATAGGGAGAGATAAAGCAAGTTATAATAATGTCGTTAGATATTTTATTTTTTATCCAAGCAACAGTATTATGAGTAATATTTCAACTATTTCTAGAGCAAATGTATCTCATAATATTATCACAATAAGTGTTATCGAATTCTCTTACAATACCAGTGTACTTAATAGAAAAAACAACTCTACGCGTGGCAAAAGTCTGGGAAAATTCATGAACATTATCCAATTTCTAAGTTTTATGAAGCTGACCGTAATGTTTTTTAAAAGTTAATCAATCAACAACCTACGTAAACCCCTCTCACCCACAACCTCTTTTCCATCATCGGTAATAACAACAAATAATTTGGAAAATCCAAAAGTGCACGCCTCATATTTTTTTTTTAATAAATATTTATTAATTATTATTTTTGTTTATTTAATAACAATTAAACCACATCGAATCAGACCCTGAAAAATGAAAGGGTTCTATTCCTGAGCATACTCAAGCGTAAGAGAAAAAAAAAGACTCGATTAGTAAAGTATTTCGGTCGCTATCGTGTTAACAAGAAAAAGGATCCGCACATACAGACACACGGACGTCCAAGACAGAACTTTTTTAAACTGTTTTTTAACTAGTTTAAATAACAAAAATGACATCAAAAATATCATGAACGTTAAAAATAGTGTTTTTTCTTAATATGTGTGTGTATGTATTATCTTACAAGTGCAATGTATGATACATAAAGACATTTTAAGTTTGAAAAATCAGATGTTTTGCGCGAAGCGACAGTAGTACCCACCTCAACGCTTCGCTTATGAGGCGTGCAATACGTAATTTAAAGGCAATAGTTTTAGTCAATTCTCGCATAGATAAATCTAGTTTAGTATTATTTATATGTGGAAGTCATGTTATTTTGAAAGTAAGAGTGTTAAAGGTTATTGCGTGATCAGATATCATTAGAGCCGTGATTAGCAGATGACAACCATTCATTGGCGTTAATTGTATAACAATTAATATGTAATTTTACAGGCTGCCACGTGGATGTTGCAAATTAAATACATATTATGTGTAAACGATGAAAAAAATTAAGTTATAATAAATAATTAAAATTAAAAAACAAGTAAACATCGGACATATTATATTTACATAGGACTATATGTATGTCGCAAGGAAATTTCTCACACTTGCTCACAATACTCACTTTTATATTAAGCAATAGGCACCCATTTTTATACTTTCAAAACACAAGGTAACACTGGGTGACATTTTATTGACATTTATATGTAACCAGCTGACCCATCAAATGGTAAGGGACATCAAAAAATAGTTTACGACCCAATATCAAAACTTCCTTCTACATATTAAAAAAAATCAATAATTTCGAAAAAACACTTTTTGATAAGTAATTTGATAATATCATTATCACATTAAGTATATGTGCCACAGCTGTTTAAATAGCGAATTAAAGTTTGAATAATTTTCCACTGTATCATACACATTGAATAGTTGAAAATTTTAAATTTTTTTCCATATATTATGTACTTTGATGTTTCTAAAATATAGATACCCTCTTAGATGCTTTATAAAGACGATGTCACAGGCAAAACATAGCAAATAAAGCTAGATAATAAGATTATCACGCAGGCGCAAAGTGAATCCCCAATAACTAAGGTGAACAACCTTTTCTCAAGCCTTTGTACTAGCGACCTTCGGTTTGATTTCACGATATGAAATTATGAATGGTTTAATTGTACATCTGTATCTTATATAATGAGAGATATTTGTACTTGTTAATTTAACTGTTTAATATTAACATATACACCAATTGTAGTTTTACGTTTACCCGCAGTGCTCCGCACCTGTTGGTCTTAGCATGATGATTATAGCCTTCCTCGATAAATGGGCTATCTTACACAGAAATAATTTTTCAAATTGGATCAGTAGTTCCTGAGATTAGCGCGTTCAAAGAAAGAACTCTTCAGCTTTATAATAATAGATGAATGAATGATAGAATGATTATGCTGTCCTAATTGGCATAAGATAAATGTTTCTAAAAGAAATAATATGTGATTAAGGACCTTTCACGGTTCACCATTTGCTGATAATTTTACTTCCAAATTGCTTATAAAAACGTTTAGTCGTATATTTTAGAAAATTATTATTCATTTTAACTGACAGATAACTTAAATAGAACATATCGCCAAGAAAATTGTACCAGTATCTGTGCTTGCAGTAAATATTTGAGTTCGAATTAAAACTAATTTGATCAAATTTCTATTTAATTTGTGATGCTTACGTTTTAAATAAATATAACACTTGAATAAACTTACGTTTAGTTTACTTTTTGTAAAAACAGACTTGACGCCATTGTTAAGCTGCTTCATTCATATAACTTTAGAAATGGTCTTTAATAAATATTATTTTTACAAAAGTGGAACAAAGAAGTATTTTAGAACACTAGTATTTGAACATGATTATTTTCGGTCACTTATGTTTTTCTGGCCTTAAAAACGTGATATCATTATTTACATAAACTCCAAGAAACTGAGACAGCCATAGATATTTTTTGGTTACGAAAATATTACTTGAGGAAAAATAAGAGTTATGTATTTGTTATTGAGTAAAACCGTATGTGAAAAGGCATTAACAAAATGTTAATATCTTTTGTAGAAGTGTAAAATCAATTAGTAATTTCTATGCAATAGATAAGCCTTCCAAGTTCCAAGTGTCACAAATTAATGGAAACCCAATCTCGAAGTTTCGATTATTCACGTGACTCAAGACAACGAATAAATTAGTATTGAGTGACGCTTGAGTGTAATCTTTGTTTGTACACTTCAGTTTGAGTACACTCATATTATATTGCTTTATGGAAATTTAATTCTAAGCGAACTAATATTTTTGCACAGACTTCTGAAACACAAACTACCTATATTATTGTATATTGCAATTCTATGAATCTATATCGGTGTTTGTTATTCAAAATTATTATGCTGTTTCAAGACATTTATTTAAAAACATGTCACCATTGCAATTCACAAAGCTCAAAGCTGTAAGTGTGGATCCTTCACCATCTTAGTTTTTTTAAGTAATTACCTATAGTTATTTTGGAGAACTATAAATAACATGAACTTTTTGGATTGATGACATCACTATACATCGTTAATGCATTTTATACTAATAAACCGAATGGAACCAACATTAAACGACCAAATTATACTAATTTAAAATACGAGTTGTATTTTCAGGAATTCCTCGCTACCTTATAAGGGTTTACGGGTAGGTCGAAAATATAGGACAAGGTTCTTTGCAATGGAGAGCGGAAGCTCGGCCTCTTGTTAATTATGTATTTCTGTTAACTATTCTGCTTTATTATTCACCAAACAAATAAAATGAGCCCTTTAAATGAGTTTATTATGTTAACGTAAAGCATTCAATGAATTTTGTTGGATTTTATATACCTACTAGCGGTCCGCCCCGGCTTCGCCCGTGGTACCTACATGTTTAAACTATCCTATCTCTCAAGTTGGATCGAACTGCACATGGTGTGCGAATTTTATTATAATCGGTTAAGTTGTTTAGTCCATTGAGGACAAACATTGTGACACGAGATTTATATATATTAAGATAGATATTAGGTATATACCTATAGATAGATCATAGATTTTTACAGGACATGTACTACCTAAGTATTGCTATACGTTTTTAAGCACTAAAAATTTCGTTGCATTTTAATAAAATTTGTATATCGGCTTATAACTTTCAAGGTGGAATGAAAGTAACCTATTGTATTACTTTTTATCAAAAAACAAATCTTAAAGGGAAATGGGAACTTTGTATGGAGTAGAAGAGCAGGGGCGTTACCATGTTGTCATAAAGCATTATTATTTCCAGCGTGGATAAGTGACAGAGCTATATATCGCACGTCTAGCGCCATCACTTTCCCTCACTGTCAAAAATACTGCTTTTAAATATCATGGTATAACTATCCTAGTCCTACTAGGACTAGGATAGGTATACCATACCAGGTCCAGGACTTAGTAGGACCTTATTATTGAGACCCTTGGTACAGTGGTTGACGCGTGACGCGTAGCACCGAGGGGTCCTGGGTTCGATTACCGGTGGAGACGAAGAAAAAAAAATGTCTCGGTCTGGCAGGACACAGAATGCTGATCACCTACTTGTACCTAAAGAAAACCGATCAGTGAAACAGATGTATGCATCTGCCCCTTACCCCACTAGGGGACATAGGACTTCACTTTTTATTATTGAGACCTGCTACCTAAATATGTACCTACTAATTGGAACTGTCTAGAATCTACATATTTTCTTTGCAGTTCGATACACTCTGACTCATGTTTTGACCCAGACTCGATTAGGTTTAAAACAAGTTTGTAGCAGTTTGGAGGTTACCGTGCCTCTAACAAATGTAAGTACATTTTTTTATACGGAAAAATGAATATGTTACCTACACTAATTCTATTAAGGGAACATGCTTATTTGTAGGCATTTGCAATAAATGAATGAAAAAGTAAAGCTTATGTAGAATTTCAACTAATTCATACATGTTATTGTTTTTTTTTGCAAACCTTAGCAAATAATCGATACAGGAAATCAAACCCAAGCCTCAGAATGTTGTTAAGTACCATTACTTAACAAAACTTGAATATTTCTACCACTAGTATGCTACTTCTAGTGTTTTACTAATAATTATGACTATTCTATAGTTATATTCTTATAATTAACGGCACATTTCATAACAATAGACAATAATTTATACCCTTTAAATCATAACAAATTATGTCACAAACAATTAACAAGTAACGTGATACATTGTGTAAATGTAACTCTATAATTTCACGTGTACAAATAAATGCACATGGGAGAAAATAATTAGATAAGATAGAGTAGGTACATAGATTACGTAATATTTGCATAATGCATATAAAAACCGGCCAAGTGCGAGTTGGACTCGCGCACGAAGGGTATATTTTTTTTAATTTTTAGTATTTGATGTTATAGCGGCAACGGAAATACATCATTTGTTAAAATTTCAGCTTTCTAGCTATCACGGTTTATAAGATACAGCCTGCAGACAGACAGACAGACAACGAAGTCTCAGTAATAGGGTCCCGTTTTACCCTTTCGGTACGGAACCCTAAAAAGTGACCCTACTCCATAGGTATCGTCGTCGTCGTTTCAGCCGTGGGACGTCCACTGCTGGACAAAGGCCTCCCTCAGGGTTTTCCACCACGACCGGTCACCGGCGGCCTGCATCCAGCGGCTCCCTGCCACTCGGACCAGGTCGTCTCCATAGGTATACGAATATAATATTATATCCTAGTATAATATTAAGATTTAAGACCTTAATTATTGTTGTACCAAGCTGACAGCTAAGGTTTGTACCTATACTATCAAAGGCAAATTATAGGACTTTCTCAAAAATATTAAAACATCTGAAACTACGGTGCGCATAAAAATTGGAAGTGTATAGAAATCAATAAATCTCTTGGAATTATATAAGCAAAGTCGCTAGCAATAGCTAGTAAATCCTCACAAAGCCATACAAAGCACAGTGAAAACACCGTATTGCAATTTCACACTAATCTAAAACTTTAGTACTAAGATCGACTCTATGGCTTCCCAGTTCACATAAGCACTGACGTCTCATTCGCTGTAAATTACTTTTAATTCTGTTAAAAGATAAAAAACAATTCCAATTATATGACGAAGGTTGGATTAACCGCAAGATCACGAGTATTATATTATATCTCTCATAATATAATAATATCTATACATATACTAGCTGTCTCAGCAAACGTTGTTTATCTTATCACTTTAGGGGTGTGAAAAATAGATGTTAGCTAATTTCAAGATCTACCCAATAGGCTCACAAAATTTCATGAATATCGGTGCGTCTGTTTCGGAGGAGTACCTATGGTAACTAACATTGTGACAATGCTCTAAGTTGTGACACGAGTAGGTATTTTATACATTTAAAAAATATATAGATACTATAGCAGTCCGCCCCGACTTCGCCCGTGGTACATGTTTTTGTTTTCATAAGAAACATCCTCGTACTTCAACGAATATTATAAAAAAAGAATTATCCACCATCTCCAAAATCGATCCACCCGTTCACGCGTGATGCCGTGACCAGGGGAAATAGGGATTCATTTTTATAGATTACAATAGTTTATTGGAAAATACGCGGTAAAATAATAAATATTTTTAAATGCACTTTTATGACGTCACAACCCATAATAATAATATATCTTCAACATAGTATTCTACAAAATCCCATACGTTAACATTCAGCTCAGAAACCATACAAGAGATTATGTAACGCTCTTGTGTCGAAAGCAAGACTCATGTATATTGTATTACAGTTTAACATCTTCTATTAAGTTTGTATAACCCTAAGGCCATAAAACAATTGGAAAGTAGGAAAAAAAACATTAATTTGTCAATAAAAAATAATTTACGACTCGACAAAATTGCCCTAACTAAAGGAGATAATAGTTTTAAAAATAGCTATATAAATATTATTCACTATCCGTCTTCAATGTCATCGGGTGTTAGCTTATATAAAATAATAGTTTTAAAAAAAACTAAAAAACACGCTTTTTATAGAAAACCGATCTAAAAAATAGAAAATTTTATCAAATTAGTGTATTGTCATCGGTCCTCAATAAATCTACAAAGTTTGAACGAAATCTGGCCGTTTAAAGTGGGTCAAAATCGCGCCCAAAGAAGTCGGTTACAAACAAACAAACATACAGGTGAAGCTAATATAAAGAGTGTAAAAAAAGGAAAATACAATATGGTTAACGTACCTACATATAAGGCTACCCAAAAGGTTTTTTTTATGTAAGCAACAAAAAGCAACAATCAAATTTTTGTTCGGATAATCGTAACTACATAAGTATATAAGGATATTGCTCTTCTTAATAAGTGTTGATTTAATCAGCCTATATAATGTTGCCTTATGACGTCAAAACCTAACTCGTAAATAATTGAATATAAAATACTTAAGTCGTGCAAACTTTACATTAAATTATTTGTAAAGCAATTATCGAGTAGGTACTTACTACTTAGTCAGGTTTTCCGCAAACTCCGACTAAGTTGTAAATCGTTAAAATTTTACGTTCGCAAAATTGTTTGTCTTCATCAACAACGTGTGGCCTTTATGTCAGTGTTTGCTTTTAAATGTTTGTTTATATAACTGATTACAAAAATGTAGTATGCATTTCACTAAAATTTACACTTTTCAAGGGTATAATAATTATTATTCTATCATTAATGTAAATCCTATATTACGTAATAGCACAGACTAATAATAATATACTAGGTAATAGGCTAAATATTTAAATTAATAAAAAACTGGATAAAATAAAGTACAATTAAAAAAATCAACAAACATCTGTGCAGTATTAAATATCAAAATATGTGATTAATTTTAATATAACGCGATTTTTATAAAAATCTAACGCAAAAAAAAAATCAAAATAGAAGACATGAAGAGAAATCAATCAGCAAAAAAAAAAAATATTCTAGCTGGTTACACGATAGCATTATTAATTTTATTAAGAAAAATCGATTCTATCCGGTTCTATGAATCATTATGCATCGAATCGATTATTGGAAAATAATAATAAATCACGTAATCAAATGAGTTTTAATGTAATTTACTGCCAAGAAAAATGTTAAAAACTACATTTTTGTATAAATTATACAATAGAAACGAATGTAGATATCTAATAGTCCTTCGGTTTTATGACCACATAGTATTATGTGAATTAGCAACATATGTGTTAAAACAGGTTATTTAAATATAATAAAAAATTGTAATCAATTTTTTTTATATATACGTCTACATTCTAAAAAATAACCTATTAGAAAAACGATTTTGATGAAATAAATTGTAACTGTTTCTATGATGAACCCTTTATTATATTGATGTTAGAACCAATGAAAAGAAAAAAAAATTAATAAGAAAAAATGAACGTCGTTCCAAATTTGACTTTGACAGTTATTGACGTTCAGTAATTGCCAGATTACAAAATACCGATAATGAATTTAATCTGTTTATTTAGCTCTGGCTGTAAAGACAATGTGTGTGATGTTTATTACCATAATATACCGATACGGATAATTCACGAACCTTTGTTAGCTTAACGATTGTCACAGATTAAAAATAGCGCACTAATATTTAGGTATGACGTATGCGTACACAATCTGTCAAAATGCATTGTTACGGTGTTTGTTTAAGTATATTATATCACTAATTTAACCTTGCGTGTATGCATACGTAACACGTACGACTTGACACTAAAAATATAAATTGGTAGTAACATTTTTTATATTTAAAAAAAATTGTGACCGTTGCCATTGTTTTTATTATATACGTATGAATCTAAAATCGAAATTAAGTTTCATTTGCGTCTAAATTATATTGTTTCGCTGTGGTTTCGCTGCACTTTTGACACATCCCTTTTCACAAAATGCAATATATTATTTTGCCATATAAACTAAGGAATAAGTACTACTATTTCTTGCTGATGTTACCAGGACATCAGGATTCAGATGCATTGACCCAAACATTCTGATAATCAAATAATGATTGCGCTAAAGCTATAAATCGAATAAAGGACGAAAGGACATGTCTACGTGACTGGCGGCGTTTCGCGCCAATGGCCACCTTCACCTAGATGCGGCACAATACCATGCATCCATTGTGAAATACTGCCTGTTTCACTTCAATGTATACCTATCAATGATTTTAAAACTTTGAAAATATCATGAATAATGTTAAATGGAATTTTCGACGTATTTATATCAATCCGTACCTATAATATTAAATTGTACCTTAACATCAATCAGATTGACATCGAATCGTACCGTAACATCATTCAAATTGACATCGAATCCGTACTTTAACATGCATTCGTACATTAACACCATCCTCTAGCTTTAACTCCCAAAATCAACCCATACCTTAACATCAATAAGCCGCACAGTGAACGCAGCCGCATCAGGCGCGATCAGTCTCAACTGGCAGGGCGCGGAGACCCCGGGCGGGCGCGCGAGGGTCAGCGCGAGGGCCGCCCCCGCACCCCCCGCGCCCCCCACCTCCACCTCCTTGGTGCGCCCGCAGAGCAGGCTTGATGGTGTGGCTGAAAAGAAACTTGGTATTAGACACGACATCTATACTAATATTATATAGTTGAAGAGTTTGTTTGTGTCATGTGTGTTTGTTTGAACGCGCTAATCTCAGGAACTTATGGTCCGATTTGAAAAATTATTTCGGTGTTAGATAGATATCGATATATAGATATCGAGGTAGGCTATCATAATATGTATATCATCACGCTAAGACCAACAGGAGCAGAGCAATGCGGGTGAAACCGCGGATGGAAGGACCGCGGCACAGACTTGACAAGTTTTTAGTGTACTGGGGGACGATTGTGCAAGAAGTTTTAGTACATTTTTATTTTTTACATGTGATTCAACAAGATTCAAATTAATATCGTAATTCAATGATCGCGCTAGTCATTCAATCAAATAGCAGATTCAACCGGATGTTGGCGACATATTATAGTCTCCCAGGGAAAGACAATATTATATCTAGGTCATTTATATCCAAAATAAACAGATGTTTAAAATAATAAAAACTCAGTTTATAAATTGAACTAACTACAAACACATGTGGAATCGGAACGAATTGTATGTTTGTTTCTATGAAACTCAAAAACGACTAGTTCAAAATATGAATTCACTTCTCGTATATCTATCCAGACATATTCTTATAGGTAGGTATGTACAACGTATATTAAGTCCAATTTCCCTAATACATTTTCTCAATAAAAACAGGTGCACAATAATTATTCATAATACCTATGGTTTAAAAATACAATTAAACAGTAGGCTATCTTATAAAATAAACCGAACTCACAACTATAATTTATAATTCGCAATAAATATGAGATCTCATAAATATTAAATTCAACCGCGTTATTTTCAATTAACATTCATATGAAAAGTCCGCAAAATGTCTTCAAAACATTACATCATCGGACCAAAGAACTAATGAAATTGTCTCGGTGTTATGATAAATAGATAAATACTATAATAAAATAAAGCGGGTATTTACCTAGCATTTTATTATATT